>NC_059379.1:4445000-4525000 GCF_019703515.2 Myxocyprinus asiaticus | reverse complement strand
GATCTGCAAATCTGTCATTGCTGCACGTGGAGGATTTTTTGATGAGAACTCTTTGAAGTAGTTTAAGAAGTTCTGATTTTTATTTATTTATTTTTTTTAATTGTAATAGTAATTTTTCCGACTATACATTGTGATCAGTTGAATGCCACTTTGGTGAATAAAAGTATAAGAGCAAAATCTGTACACTATTCCAAACATTTGGCCACCGTTGTACATATATTTCTTAATCTTTGTTAATTCTAGTTAATAAATACAGTTGTTCATTGCTATTTGATTTAAATCCACAGTGCATTAAATTATGTTAACATATGATTTTAAAAATGTGTTCGTAAATGTTGAAATTAACATTAACCAAGAGAAACAAAAAATGCTTTAAAAATGTTGTTCATTTTTATTTCATGTTTACTAATGTTGTTAACTAATGTTAACAAATGTTGCCTTATTTTAAAATGTTACCAATTTTCCTATGTAAACATACGCTAGACGGATGCAGGGGAGTCACGTTTTTTAGACACTGTGTCAGGTTTCAACTTAAAAAACACATTTTGAGACACCTGCGTTCTGCGTTTGTTTGTTTTTTTTGTTTTTGTTTTTTTGTTTTGTTTTGTTTTGTTTTGCTTAAGAACACTGTGTGAATGACCTCTAACAGTGTTATTTTGTCCTTCTTTTTTTTTAATGTAATTGACATGGTCACTATGAATTGTAACCTTTTCTTCTTTTATGATCCACAGAAGTAGAAAAAATAAGAGCATATGTGTTTGGAATGACATGAGGCTGAATACATAATGACAGCATTTTTTTTGGGGGGGGGGTGAACTTTAACTTGATCTACATTGTGAACACCAGCAATAATAATACAAAATAAACACCAGTGAAAAACATTGAGTTACACATCTGTGCTGATATAATGGAAAGACGCTGCAAATGTCATTAAAATTCTGATCAGATGCCTAAACATATTTAGGCTGGCTGAGGAGGAGGCTGCCCATAGCTGTTTTATTGATTGGTTGCAGGGGCGAATGCTCAATTTCATACCTTGAGTTATTTCGCATTACCGTCCAGATGGTATTTATCAGGCTATGTAAATTAACAGAGTCAAACTGATTGCATGTCAAAAATAAGTAGTTAAAGCTTGAAGGCATTTATTTTCCATGTGCTCTAATGGGCACTTCTACTGTTTCTATGGACGAGATTCCTTGTTGAAATTCATGTTTGATAAATTCGAAGGTTTTGGGGGTAATTTGGCCATCCAGAGCACCGCTGATCCTTCCAGTGCATATTCAAACCTTTGGGAGTTGAGCATCACATCTGTATATCTGAGCTCAAATATATACTTAGAGTGATTGGTTTAAACATTAAGTTGTAGATCTTGTCCCAGATAGATTTGTCAAAATGTCACTCTCCCGGTTCCATTTCCAAACAGTGCAACTGATCCTTAAACTGCTCCTCTGTCCATTTATTTTCCATAAGGGAGGATAACCGACTAGGTGAGTCTTTACATTTAAATTAATTGGAGAACGAGAGAAGAGAACTGGTGGTCAGTGAACTGGTTGTCACAATAATCACATCGGACAAGCCGTCGCTGTCCCCTAATCCAAGCAGATAACAACGACCGCAAATTCATGCTCTGCACCGAGAAACCAGAGCAGACAAATACACGTGTCATGCTAAACCAAACACATTTAGCCCAGAGATCCCACCATTACCGGCAGATCAACACGATAACCCATTCGCCCTTTAAAGCAGTGTTTATTTGACAGATAAGACTGACACAGGAGTTGGCCTTTTAGAAAATGACTCCTCGTGCATTTAAGGACAGATGGAAGTGTTCAGAATAAAACACTAGAGTAGTACTTACATAAAGGGATACTACATTTCAGCCATTTAGCATTTATTCAGAAGTGTTTTGCTAAATAGTGAGGACAGATTTCTCTGGCACACCATATGTAGACAATGATGCTAACAAGTTAATATGGCAAGCATTAAAACATGCTCCATATTATTAAACCCTCTCAGCAACAAGCTTGAGAGCCTAAAAATTAATTGCTAGGCTAATCAGAGACAGCACAAATGAATTATAATGTGGCTGAATCGCTGGTAGTTATTTATTTTTGCATGATATTACACTAACCGCAATGTTTTTTTCTGAAATTGTTAGTCAGCATCAATGAATGCAATTAGAGTTTAATGGGCTTTAAAGAGAGCATGGAGAAAAAAAAAAAGAAGAAGAAAAAAAAAAAGCTGAACAGAGAGACATGGGGAGGAAAATGTTGCATGAGGATTCTCGTCCAGTCAGGATCTGTCTCAGACATATCGCTGTGTATTAAAAGGGCATATTTAGGGTTTTGCTAAAGGGAGAGTTCACTCATAAACAAAAGTTCTATCAAAATGTAGGAACATCATGTCTTTCAAAACCTTTTTTTGAACTTTGACTTTCTTCTGTGGAACTCAAAAGGAGACATTTTTAAGAATGTGCATGTGGCTCTCCTCTATACAATGAAAGTGGATGGGGATGAAGGAATGCTCTAGGAAAAAAAAAAAAACATTGTAAGGATCATAAAAGTAGCCCAACTACTCTTTTCTTCATACAGTGTAAGTGAATGGTGGCCACTGCTGTCAAGCAAAGATTTTTAGTTAACACCAACTTACATTTCAGTTTGTTCCTCACAAAATTGGCATTTTGAAAGACATGAGGTGCGTACCTTTTGATATAACTTTCATATATATATATATATATATTAATTTGTATTACTTTTTGGTATTTTGTTTCTTTGAAGGAATATTTATGTTGGATTGGCAATGAAGGCCAATCCCCTAGAAGCCGGAACTCCCTAGAAACCAGTCCGAACACCTTGCAACCAACCAGAATACCATAGCACCACATGGCAATGCCCAAACAATCAGAGAGAACACACTAGCAACCAGCCGGAATACCTTAGCAACTGCATAGCAACCACACAGAACATCCTATCTATCAGCCAGAATATCCTTGCAAAAGAGAAACAACCAGCCAGAACACCATATCAATGCCCTAGAAACTACACAGAAATGTGTAGCTACCAGCCAGAACATTGCAATGCCCTAAAAAACAGTCAGAACATCCTAGCACCCAGCCAGAATATTCTAGCAGCCACCTGGCAATGCCCAAACAACCAGATAGGTCACCCTAGCACCCAGCCAGAAAACCCTAGCAACAGACTAGCAACCAGTCAGAACACCCTTGCAATGCCCTTAAAACCAGTCAAAACCCCCTAGCAACAGATAGAATATCCCAGCAACCACCTGGCAATGTTCAACAACCAGTTAAAACACACACAGGCAACCAGACAGATTACTCTAACAACCACCTGCAGCCAAACAAACAGTTACAACAACCTAGCAACCACCTAGAAGCAACCTTGTGTAACCGGTCCTGCTCAACCAACTCCGAGCGGGATTTGAACCTGTGTCAGCTGGCATAGAAGGCGGGTGCGCTAATGAGGAGGCTAAAGGCTACATCCTCTAGCATCAGTCGCTAGTGCGCCTCTTGAGGCTAGGGGAGTGAGGTTTAAACATACCACACAACTATCACATACCAGCTGCTTCCCGTTACACTTGCAACCAGCCAGAACACCCTAGAAACTGCCTAGCAACTGTTCAGAACACCATAGCAATCATTTTAAAAGACCTACATCCCTTCAAACTTTCAAATCTCTCTTCAAACAGGCAAAGCATTCAAACTCAATAAGATATTATCTGCAATCTAACCTAAAATGTTTTCAACTTCCAACACTGAACTTCCTCGGGTGAGCCTCAATAAAAATGGATGGGCCAAGAAGCGGAGAATTCAAACAGTTCTTTCACACTTTCAGAAATCTGAATTTATGCATTTTTTAAACTATTTTATAAATATGTATCTAAAGTCAAAAGAATAATCTCTAATATTCTGGGTGGGCCTGGGACTAATTTGGGTGGGCCCGGTCCAACCCTGACCCACCCTTGGCCATGCCACTGCTTGGCAGTGATCTTTGGAAATTTTCCTGTCCCGATCTGTCCAAATCAAGCCAAATCGAATCCATACCTGCAGTGTGTAATGTCATATAAATAATTGTGCCTTGTAGAAACATATCAATTTTCCTCCACAGCAGTGAACTTGAAAAAACATTTCTGGGACCCTGTACAAGGTCATCTGAAGCTCGGAGCTTTGAATCACATACACACACTCGCAGACCAAGTCCAACTGAGCAAACACAAGCTCCTTCTAAGCGTACCGGCTCTTAAGGCAGCAGCACGCCACTGCACCGTCATTAAGACCAACAAATAGCAGCTATTTATACAGCATACTGCATCCATACTGTACATACTTGTGCACACATGTACCCTAAGGCACACAAACTCACATGCTGTATTCACACAAATATTACACACACATTCACAGGAATAATGGTACCAAATTAGTATGCACAAAAAAAGAAAAAAAGAAAAAAAAAGAAAGAAAGAAAGAAGCATATGCAAGGTAAACAGGGTCAACTGCAAGTATAGAGTATTTCTGTTTTATGTGGTTCATTATAAAGTATTGTATTTTTTTATTTTTTCAAATAAATGCAAATCAACTAGTCCAATCGTTTCTTTTCTGACAAAAGAAGCTTGTTGGTGCGAATGACTTCGGGACACTACAAGTTGAAAGTGTCAATTATGTTCGAACAACCTTTGAAGCCGCCTTGTTGCTTTTGGGGTATTATTCGTCATATTCTAATGATTTTTGCTTTTGTGTTTCATCAAGAATGTTCTGTATATCTCAACCAGCCCACATTTGCAGCTCTGAGCGATATTCATATTGTATGTTTCTTTGTGAATATATGTGCCAGGCAGGCATCTTGTTAACCTCGCCATGTCACGTTCATTATAAATTGTTTGAATCGCACCAGTGCCTCTAGCCAAAGTGGAGGCAAGTGCATATTCTCGCAAGTACAGACACAAGATTACACTGATTGTACTATGATGTACCACCGCACATTAGATCAAGGCGACGCATTCATGGGACCCCATAAATGTAAAACGCAGGGCCGCTCTTGTAGGCGATTACTTACCCTGCATCAGCGCGCAACGGAAAACCACACGTGCTGGATATTATTCAGAGTAAGTTGTTAATAAGCGAGTTTATTTTTTCTGACAGAGAGAAAATAGCTTCCTAACGCACGATAGATAACCCCTGCTAGCTCCGCAGATGCAGCCTGGACAGTTGCATGCAATTAGGAATAAATAAATATTAACGTCTTCACTTACATATCTGACGCTAACACACGGAATTGGATTAGCCCATCCGATGACCTGATTGCATTGTCATGGCGCACATTTATAAAGGAGAGCACTTTGCGGAAAGGTAGCATCAAATTAATCTAACAATCAGTAATTGAGACAAATGACATGCTGTGCCCGACTGTCTCGGTGAAAAACTAGATGAGTTTGAAAATGTGTTGTAGGGTTAAAAGCCAGTGCAGTAAGGCAGTGACTTAATCTAAAGACTATTAGCATTAGTTAACCGTGTACTTTTCAATTAGAGCGATCATTTTGCATTTTGGAGTTGCTGATAAATATCTTTTGTCACTGTACACCCCCCTGCTGTCCCTTTCATGAGGGAGGACAAGGCTTTTCTGTGCAGGCATGCGACTGGAAAAAGACATGCAGCTTCCTAATAACTTGGATTTAACCCTTAGTTGAACTGAAAAAGAAAATTATATCATTATTTACTTTCCCGCAAGTCACCCCAAACCTGTTTGACTTTCTTCATTCTTTATTTCTAATATTGATTACCACAAAAAAATAATTTAGACTTGCCCCTCTTGCCTCTCCTCTCTGGTTTACAGTGAGGCACTTACAATTGAAGTGAATGGGGACAATTTTTGAACATTAAAATACTCACTGTTTCAAAAGTATAGCCACAAGACATAAACAATATGCATGTAAACATGATTTTAGTGTGATAAAATCACTTAGTTATATCCAATTACTAATTACTATATTTTACAACTTCATTACCATGACGACATAATGCCAACAAACCCTAAAACCCTAAAATGACTGTAAAAACTATGATTTAAACAACTTTACACCTCAAATAATATGTTTTAACAGAAGAATTAATGTAAGTGTTTTTTAAAATTATAAGCTTCAAATTTCTTCCTATAAACCCAACTAGAATTGTCCCCATTCACTTCCATTGTAAGTGCCTCACTGTAACCCAGTTAGAGAAAAAAGAGGCAAATCTTTAAAAAAAACATTGTCACAAATGCTGTCAATGGAGCTTAACATGTATTGAACCTGGAATATTCCTTTAAAAGAGTTGGTGATGACACTTTTTTACATAAAAAAAAAAAAAAAAGCCAACTCCTTTTTCTTGCTTAGACTATTTTCATAGCTCACATTCTCTGTATCCCAAATACACTCAATTAAATACAAATAATAATAACAATAATACAATAAATACAACTTTCACAGTTATTGCATAATTTAGCAAAATTACAGCTTGATTGGAAATAACGGCCATTTAAAATATTCTGCTCACAAGTGATATTTACACTTTTTTTTTTTTTTCACAGACATCACTTGTTTTAGTTAACAAGTACACTTACTTAAAAAAAAAAAAAAAAAAAAAAAAAAAAACAGCAACAACAACAACATCATTAGGGGCAAAAAAAATAAATAAATAAATAAATAAATAAAAATACAATAAATAAATAAATAAATAAAGGCATTTGAAAAAGGCCTGGTAAAAAGTTGAAAATAATTCTTTGGACAAGAAATGGTCTATAGTTGAAGTAAGACCCTTAAATTAAATAAAATTGATTACATTATTCAAGCATCCTTCATGAAAAATGCTACCTTTAATAAATAAGTAAACAAATAAATCAATTACACACACACACACACACACACACACACACACACTACCAGTCAAAAGTTTTGAAACACTTACTCATTCTTTATTATATTTTTTTTTCACATTTTACAATAATAGTAAAGTCATTAAAACTAAGGAATAACATAAATGGAACTATGGGAATCAAAGCTGTGTTATATTTTAGCATCTTCAAAGTAGTCACCCTTTGCCTAGAATCTGCAGACATGTACTCTTGACATTTTCTCAACCAACTTCTTGAGGTATCACCCTGGGATGCTTTTTAAACAGTATTGAAGGAGTTCCCATCTATGTTGGGCACTTAGTGGCTGCTTTTCTTTATTATTTGGTCAAAGTCATCAATTTCAAAAACTGTCATTTTTTATTTTTTTTATTTATTAAATTTTAGATTTATAATGAAATAAATTAATATGGTGGCACAGTTCTATTTTTTTGTCTAAGATCATGAGAAACATTTCAGTCAAGTATTTCAAAACTTTTGACCGGTAGTGTGTGTATATATATATACACACACACATATATATATATATATATATATATATATATATATATATATATATATATATATATATATATATATATATATATGTGTGTGTGTGTGTGTCTGTGCGTGTGTGTGTGTGTGTTTGTAATTTATTAAGTTTTTCCTGATTAGTGTTCACACTGTTCTGGTTCACTTCTGCCAGTTGCAGATTTATTTGATTGCTTTCATTTCTGATTACTTTCTACTCTTTTATTTATTTATTTTTCCTGAGGTGTATTTGAGCCCAAACAGATGCAACATTACTATGGATATCAGTCTCATTTCTGAAAATCTCTTGTCTACTTTGTGGTAAAATAGAAGGTAAAAGTGTCAATTGCATTCGCATGTGGGTTTTAATTTGGTCAGGGAAACTTACCAAAAGGCAAGAAAAGCAGTTAATTGTCCAATTATTATTACTATTTGACATGTAAATGTCTCTGGGACCACAAACAGTCTCAACAGAGCATGAGGGTTAAATGCATCATACTTTAAAACAACACACACAAGCTGCCTTTTGCTTAAACAACAGGCCAAGTGGCGAGTACAGTCAGTGCGAGGCATTGTGTGGTATTTCACGAAGGGGGTGGGCGGCGGGGGGGGCTCGCATATTGCAAAAATAAAATAAAACTGCAAATCAAAAGGCCCTTTGTATTAAATTACAGCAGGGCTTTGCAGGAAAGCAGCCCGTGCACACAGACTCTGTGTGAATCTAATAATGAACTCGCATCCAACCTTAATTAAACAGTCTACATCCCCTTGCATAGCCATATAATGATGTCAAGCCGGGAAGCAATTAGCTGCCCTTCTCTGAAAGCAAACAGTGTTTGTAAGTCACACAAAGTACTGCAGCAGGCGTGCTTATTGAAACCCTCCTGAAAAATAAAATTAATTAGTATGTTATGATTTTGGAGATGCCTTAACATTGGACCCAAAGGACAGACAGCCGAGATTAAAGATGAGCCCCTCTTTCTGCCAGCGCTAGTAATGATAATAGCAGGAGTACCATCTCACCGTCTCATTAGCGGCGGACTGGGCTAGACTATGCGTTTTTGCCCAACAACATCATAGCATCCATTAAAATAAGCTGTCATGTGGTTGTAAGAAGAACAACCCACAGTAGACCAAGTCATTTGAAAAAAAAAAAAAAGCAAAGTTTTCGAACAAAAGGCCTCTCTCCGATGGTTCTTAGGTGTATGCCGTTTATATGTGTTTAGAGATGAACCCTTTGTCTGCCTCGGCTAATTAAAGTGATGCTGCAGCGCCTGGCTTTGCAAGCAGTCAGGGGAGGCACTAACCAGTTGAGACACCCAATTACACAATTAAACCTCCTACAACATTTCAAAATTGTCAGAAAAAAAAAAAAGAGAGAGAGAGAGAAATGGTACAATTTTCCTCACATCCTTTTTTGTCTTTTTATTTGAACTATTACTGCAACGTTCCCAAAGTATCATATTCATATCCTCACTTCCAATGATGCAAGATGCAATTTTTCCCTTTGTTCTCTTCGGAGCAGGGCTGTATATATGTGTCTATTTACTTGCATCCAAGTTCCTTTTGTCTCTCTTGAAGAGACAACTCTTGAAGTTGTTGCACAGGCGGTCATTAGCTGAGTTTGTTGAGCGAGAGGATTTGGAGCAACTTTGTTGAGCGAGAGGATTTGGAGCATCGGCGCTCTAATTGGTGATGTTTTACAAGGAAAGCACTTATCACTTTGCTTATTAAAAATGCTTATTGGATGCAATAAAACACACATTATGGTGGTGAAATTAATAAAGTGCATTGCCCAGAACATAATGCTGTTGTAATGTGTGTCTTGTACGCTCTAATGAGTGCTGCTGAGTTTATTAGCTGTGATGACAGAGGGCCGAGCCGCGGCTGTTATTGTTCAGTACAGGTTGATGGATTTCGGATGCCTCTGAATCATGCACACGCATACACACGCCCATGCTCTCTTTATTACCATGTAACGTCGTCGTCTAGCCCAGTGGGTTGACTTTAATGTGGTATAAACATATAAATCTGCAGCAACTCCATGCCTCCAGTGGAGGGTCCAGAGTCCATAGCTTCTTGCTTATTTCTACCACTGGAGAGGAAGCCATTGATAACTCTGTGACAGGGGCGGTCCCGGGAGAGCCTGACGGGGGGGGGATCGGCACAGGCAAGGGTTAGTAGGTCATTACTGGCTCAGCACAGATCCTTTAATTGTCTACTGAGCCGGTTTGGATCTGTGTCAGGTGAGCGCATTGGCCAAAACGAAAAGTGCAACCTAATAGTTTGGCTTTGCAAGAGGAGATCTGTTAGATGCGGTAATGGATGTTTGTGTATGTGAGACCCCTTTGTTTATGGAGAAGGCTCTTTGTTTTCCAATCCTCCCCTTTTTTCCACAAGTTTGAGGCAATTTATTTGTGATCCAATTTCAGCGAGTCTTGCAATCAGGCAATGCAATCCAATTATCTCTTTGATTGGGCGAACTGATTAAAATGTGTAGCCAGACGTGATGATCAGTCTCTTTCGCTCTTTCTGAAAATATGAGGCATGCAGATAGACACACACAAGAAAGCCAGAATTATAAACACACTGTACATGTATGTTAAAGCATGCATTACATAATATGACATCACTTTAAAAAAAAAAAAAAAAAGAAAGAAAAGAAAATCAGTCACTGTTTCGGTTTATTTGACAATAAAAGCCAGATCTCAACGAGTTTTTTGAAGAGAACAAATCAAATCAAATCAAATCACTTTATTGTCACACAGCCATATACATAAGTGCAATGGTGTGTGAAATTCTTGGAACACTAAAGTTGTATACTTATTTGTTATTGTAACAGCACTGATTGCACCCGGTATCTTTACGTTGGCAAAATGTGTCAAGTAAATATGTCTTTAAAACATAATAACAGGGGCTAACATAAGGTTCTCGCAAGTCCAACTGGACAAAGGCTTGCATTGGTTTTGTATGTTGGTTTCAAACATCTTGTTCATAAATGTTTTAAGACATTATATACTGTATTTTATTAATAGTTCTTGTGTAGTGAACAAGTAAACATAATAAAAGCACAATGGTATTAATTAATTTTTCGTTTTTCTATTCAGATCGGGGCAAGTTGTCACATGTTTTAATTATTTCAAATTTTATACAGTTTATTAATTCAAATTTCTGTTGTTACGCTTACATTTTTGCTAAAGTAACACTGTGACAACTTACCCCATATAGTGTGACAAAATTCTATTGGGTGTTAAATGAACTGTATTGTTTTTTTGTTTTTTTTTCCTGAGGAATAACTGTGGAAATTATCAATTTTTATTTATTTATTTATTTATGTATGTACTTATTTATTGATAGCCAAAACTTTAAAGTGTGTGGCTATACAGTCCAATCCCATTATTAGTATCCATATGTAACATATACGTTTGGATACAGTTGAAGTCAGAAGTTTACATACACTTAGGTTGAATAGATTAAAACTCATTTTTTTTTTTTTTTTTTTTTTAACCAATCCACAGATTTAATATTAACAAACTATAATTTTGGCAAGTCGTTTACGACATCTACTTTGTGCATGACGAAAGTAATTTTTTCAACAATTGATTACAGACAGATTGTTTCACTTTTAATTGACTATATCACAATTCCAGTGAGTCAGAAGTTTACATACACTAAGTTAACTGTGCCTTTAAGCAGCTTGGATGATTCCAGAAAATTATGTCAAGCCTTTAGACAATTAACCATTTGGCTTCTGATAGGAGGTGCACTGAATTGGAGGTGTACCAGTGGATGTATTTTAAGGCCTACCTTCAAACTCAGTGCCTCTTTGCTTGACGTCATGGGAAAATCAAAAGAAATCAGCCAAGACCACAGAAAAAAAAAAAAAAAAAAAAAAAAAAAAAAAATTGTGGACCTCCACAAGTCTGATTCATCCTTGAGAACAATTTCCAAATGCCTGTAGGTACCACGTTCATCTGTACAAACAACCAGTGGCGATTTCTCAGGGCCAGCAAAGCCTTCTCTGCTGGCCTAACATGCCAAATAAATAAATATTTTTCATCCTCAAACACCTTTATGAATTGTTAATCGCTTTCCACTCTTAATTAATCTACAAACAAACAGAGAAAAACTAAAAGTTTATCCAGTCAGAATTTATTCCTTGATGCTTACAAGTGAAGTGTGACAGCTGTTTCAAAAATTGCATGCCTGTAGCAGCGCGTGAGATTGAGCTCCACCCCGTCAGGCCTTAAGAATTACCACAGAATCCCTCAACAGTACAAATGAATGAGCAACTAAAGTCAGACTGTCAGATTCATCAGCCAATCAGATTGATTAATTTGTTCTTGGTGGGTGTGATCTTTAGGATATGTCCTGGTCGAGGCTTTCTAGCTGGCCTTGAGTGATGCAATCATGCTTTAAGTGATGTACATAATTTGAAAGCGAAGAGCGCGAGATCTATAGCTGACGAGTTGGCTGTCATCACTGCTGGTATTTCCGTTGAGAAAGAAATACTTATGGATTTACAAACACGAGACGTTCTGCATGACTGTGTGATTGCTTAATTTACTAAATAGGAAAGGAGAACTGATTTTCACTTCAAGCAAATTGGTAAGTGCTTTTTGCATTATTATAGCAACATCAGGAGTTTTCTAAGTGTAAATTAGGCTGCTTCAGCATTCAGTGTTGGATCAAGTTTTGAAAAGTAGTGCTGCGTTCCATTCAACTTGGAAAGTCAGATTTTACAACTTCCTACTAGGAAAAGTGCAATGGAGTGCATCTTGAAGTCAGAATTACAACTTTTAGGCTCGTGCAGAAATTCTCAATTCTGATTTCGCCGAGATGCAGGGGCATGATGTCACACAAACATGTCGACACTTAGGAAGATGTACAAAGTAAGTGATAAACATTCACTTTATTAATTAATATCGATAAATGAGTTTGTTTCCACATTACATGATATTAAAGCTTGTTTAACAAACGCCTGCAGAAACAGGTGTATAAAACATTATAATCTCTTTTGATAATCGTACACCTGAAGCACAAATGCTAGCGCTGTAGCATTGTCTATCAGTTGGGTTTCTAGGAGACATCTCTAATGAGAGTCAAACCCCTGCAAAGCTAACAGGAGCGTTGCAGATTTGTTTCCTTAAACATCATCTTCCGAATATCGGGGAATGGAATGCATTTATGGTTGGAGATATCAAGTATGAATATCCCACTTCCAACTTGAATGGAACGCAGCATAACCGTGTACCTTGACGAAACGAAATTTATTGCAAGCAACATTTAAATCACAAATATTATTAGATAGATTTTTCCAGGTATTATAGACCTCCTTAGTAGATTCATATGAAAAATTATGATTTTTGAATGTCTGTTCGGGAGACGTTCATTTCACAAAACAGTCATGCTGCAGTTATAATTAGGCTTACTTGAGCATTAATTGTCGTTTCAAATTTTGGCTTTCGTGCATGGACGTGTTTTTAAAATGTCAATTGCTATTATTAGTTAGCTGCGAAATAATGTATGATGCCCAAAGGCATAGGGTGTATTATTCATTGTGAAACTGTGTTCTCTTAACAGTTTTCTAACCGCAACTGCAAACAACAGTACGCAAGTATAAACACCTTGAGACCACGCGGCCATAATACCGCTCAGGACTGAGACACATTTTGTCTCCTAGAGATGAAGGTTTTTTGGTGTGAAAAGTGCAGATCAATCCCAGAACAACAGCAAAGGACCTTGTGAAGTTGCTGGAGGAAACAGGTAGACAAGTATCTATATCCACAGTAAAACGAGTCATATATCGACATAACCTGAAAGGCTGCTCAGCAAGGAAGAAGCCAATGTTCCAAAACCACCATAAAAAAGCCAGACTACAGTTTGCAAGTGCACATGGAGACAAAGATCATACTTATTGGAGAAATCCTCTGGTCTGATGAAACAAAAAATGAACTGTTTGGCCATAATGACCATCGTTATGTTTGGAGGAAAAAGGGTGAGGCTTGCAATCCGAAGAACACCATCCCAACCGTGAAGCATGGGGGTGGCAGCATCATGCTGTGGGGGTGCTTTGCTGCAGGAGGGACTGGTGCACTTCACAAAATAGATGGCATCATGAGGAAGGAAAATTATGTGGATATATTGAAGCAACATCTCAAATGGACAATGACCCTAAGCATACCTCCAAAGTTGTGGCAAAATGGCTTAAGTACTACAAAGTCAAGGTATTGGAGTGGCCATCATCAGCCCTGACCTCAATCCGATAGAACATTTTGTGGGCAGAACTGAAAAGTTTCAAAATTCCAGCAACTTATTTTGAGAAGCTAGTGGAAGGCTACCCGAAATGTTTGACACAAGTTAAACAATTAAAAGGCAATGCTTCCAAATACTAACAAAGTGTATGTAAACTTCTGACCCACTGGGAATGTGATGCAAGAAATAAAAGCTGAAATAAATCATTCTCTCTACTATTATTCTGATATTTCACATTCTTAAAATAAAGTAGAGATTCTAACTGACCTAAGACAGGGAATGTTTTCTACGATTAAATGTCAGGAATAGTAAAAAACTGAGTTTAAATGTATTTGGCTAAGGTGTATGTAAACTTCGGACTTCAACTGTAGATGTTGAAATGTACAATATGGACATATTGACATCTAATATATATATATATATATATATATATATATATATATATATATATATATATATATATGTTTTATGTTTTACTTTAGAAACATAAATCCTTTTATATATTATACATATATTTGTATGGTTACATTTTCACAAGTTTATATACATTTTAGATCCCCTACACTACACCTTAACAACCACATCTCCAAAAAAAAAAAAAAAAAAAAAGTAACAGGCAGATAATTTTATGGTGTTTTGTGCTATCTGGGTACTACACATTGTTCCCCCATTATATGCCGGGCCAGTACACCAATTTAGCTCAGTTCCCCCATAATTTATGCTGGCGAGCGAGCATTGAATATTTTCAGCTTGAATTTTGCTTCTGACTCCATGACCATGGGTCTCGGGGCACGCATAATATAACTCAATGTACAATAAAAATTGGTCTACACATGAGCCTGACAGGCTTGATATGTAACAAAGGATGAGCCCCCCATTCAGTGAATGAAATGGGGCCGTATAAATGTATCAATTTCAATCCTGTTTGCCCTTCGGTCAGTATAGAACATTTAAAAAAAAAAAAAAAAAACGCTTCCCGAATTCAGCCTCTGTCTCCATGACCAAGGGTCTCAAGACATGCATAACAGAATTTGATGTTCATGAAGTACAAGTGTACACAAAACACACAGTGAACATAAGCAACACACGTTGTCCCTCCATAAAGAATGCTGGGGCCATTGTGGCTAACCTGCTTGCTCTCAATTCCCTCCATGTTCACACATTCTTCCCTGTTCTATGCTAGGGAAGATGGTTTATCTGGCGTTCTCTGCTGTAAATACATTTAGAGTGACCGCTTTTTAAACTGCCTGATCGAATCCGGCCTCTGTCTCCATGACCAAATGTTTTGAACGTGCATAACAGGATTCGATGTTCATCAAACACAAGTGTACACAAAACACAGTGAACATAAGCACCACACGTTGTCTCGCCATAATGAATGTTGGGGCCATTGTGGCAAACCTGCTTTCTCTCAATTCCCTCCATGTTTTCACATTATTCCCCATCCTATGTGAGGGAAGATGGTTTATCTGCCATTCTGTGCTGTAAATACATTCAGAATGACTGCTTTTTATAATTTCCTGATCGAATTCGGCCTCTGTCTCTATGACCAATGGTTTTGAGACATGGATAACAGAATTTGATGTACATCAAGCACAAGTGTACACAAAACACAGTAAACATAAGCACCACACATTGTCCCCCCATAAAGTATGCTGGGGTTGTTGTGGTGAACCAGTTTTCTTAAATAAACATTCCCCCAAATGTTCATATACTTTTCCCCGTTCAAAATACTAGGGGAAATGTTTATCCTGCTGTAGTTACATTTCTGGACGCTCATCATTTATGCCTAAATACAATAAAGGCAAAACACTATCAAATTCCTTCATCTAGCCACAGTATTGGAGGAGAACATTTTCACTCCGCTGTGCCGCTTGTTCTGGGGCAGTTGCCAAAAGTAAACCAAGCATGCCATCTAGTGGTTACAGGTCGTGCTGCAGGCAAAAGTCATGCATTAATTCCTCTGTCTGCCTGTCTGTCGGCTTGGCAACAGCTGAAAGGTGTTTCGAGCTGGGTACTTCGAATGATGAAGCATGGTTATGTCATTCAATGCAGGCAGCTTGCATCCCATTCTGGATTTGAGACATTTGAATTTCAATGTCTCATGCTGTATAGTGATGTTCAGAGTGGGACGCATTCTCCCTGCGAGAACATTTCAAAGGCTTTTGGGGCTCAAGATCGCAGCTTCTGCTGTCATTCCCCTGGGCATGTTGCAAGCGAGACCCTTTCAGTGCTGGATGAACTTCAGTGCTGGATGAACAGTGCTGGATGATAACTCTGTTACCATAGAAAAGGACCCGCCTTCTGATGTTGGGCGTTCCATTGGGACAGGTGTGTCGGCGCAAGCTGATAATGACAGACACCTCCTCCTTGGTTTGGGGTGCTGTATAAGAGGGTCATCCAACCTATAGGGTTTGGTTGGGCCAGCGGCAATAGTGGCACATAAACTATCTGGAGATGTTCACGGTGCTGCTGGTGTTAAAGGTTTTTCCTCCCAGAGATACAGGACAGCCATGTTCTCATCCAGACAAACAACAGGACAGTGGTGTTCTACATTAATCGAGGAGTGTGCTCTCATGCCATGCTGAGGCTGGCACGTCACATTCTTCTGTGGGCACGGGACAATGTGATGTCTCTATGAGCTGTACATGTTCCGGGCTGGTTGAACTTGGGGTCGCATCTCCTGTCCAGACAGGGCTTGGTGCCCGGAGAGTGGACATTACATCCTAAGATTTTGGAATAAATCTGTAGAAGGTTCGGCAGAGTGTAAGTGGACCTGTTTGCTTCGAGCGAGACGTTGCACTGTCCCCTCTGGTTATCCTTCTCGCCACCGGCAACTCTTGGCATCGATACGTTGGCACATCAGTGGCCAACAGCGTGTCTTTATGCATTTCTAGTCTGCTGCATGAGGCAGCATTTGGCACCCCCGGCCGGACTTGTGGAAGTTATGGATATGGTCCCTCAACGGGGTGCTCTTTTGAATGATGGGTTATTTCCCAGCTGGCATATTTTTGCTACTTAGTGTACAACGCGAGCTGAAAATCCAGTTCACTGCCCTGTCGGTACAGTGCTGGAATTTTTGCAGGAGCTTCTCGGGGCCGGGGTTGCCCCGGCAATGCTTTAAGACTATGTTGCTGCTATAGCGGCTGAACGTGCACATATCAATGGGCTCTCTGTCAGTAGATATTCTCTTGTCTTTCGTTTCATACGCGAGGTAGGCAGGCGTAGATCTTTTCGTCCCGTCCGTGTTCCTTTATGGGATTTATTTGTTGTTTTAGAGGTGATCTCACATGCTCCTTTAGAGCCCTTGGCAACAGTCACTGACAAATTTTGGACTCTTAAAATGGCCCTGCTAGTGGCATTAGTATCGTTTAGAAGTGTTGGTGATTTGTATGCGTTGTCGATCAATCCCTTATGAATGGACTTTGCGCCAGGGTGTTCAAGGGGTTAAGACCTCGTTTTGGCTATTTGCCCAAGGTTATTTCGACAATATTCCTCCCCCATTTGAGTCGGAGGAGTATGAAAGGTTGTATATGCTTTGCCCAGTTTGGGCTCTGCGAGTTTATGTTGACCATACTAGCCAGTGGCATAAGTCAGAACAGTTGTGTGTGTGCTTTGGTGGCCGCAACAGGGGTGTTTTGGTGTCCAAGCAAAGACTGTCTCATTGGCTTATTGATGCAATTTCATGTGCTTACGAAGCACATGGTTTACCTTCACCTTTGGGTATCCGAGCCCATTCTACGAGGAGCATGGCATCCTCATAGGCTTTGGCTAGAGGTGCATCCTTGGAGGGTGGTCCTCACCGCATACATTTGTTAGATTTTATAATCTGACTCCTGTATCCCAGGTTTTCTCTTTTGGAACAGGAGTAACCTCATAATTCCTTCTTTTTATTTGGATGCTTTAGCTCACTTTTGCGCTGCTATATGCTTGCCACACAGGCTTAGATAGTTGGCAGCAAATGTTCACATGGTGTGAATGTATATCGTTCCCATAGCGTTCATACGCAGCTCGAGTTCCTACGAAAGGGAACGTCTCTGATACGTGGAACGTCACCCTGGTTCCTTGAGTGGGAAAGAGATGCTGTGTAGCTGGGCATACTCTCTAGCAACTGCATAGGCCGTGCCTTCCTGCAGAAAATCTGATTCGATGGTGCAAAAGCGAGCACCTTTATGGAGCCCATGACGTAGCTCCCTATGGGCGTCGCTTAAGCGCCATCAGCCAATGAACTGGCATGATTGTATAAGGGCTTCAGACCACGTGACACTCAGACATGTCCCATAGCGTCTCGTTCCCACTCAGGGAACCAGGGTTTCATTCCACGTAGCTGAGACGTTAGCAATTTATAAAGTAATGATAATTATTAAAAGTTGATACCTTGTGTGTATTTTGTTTTAGTTTATATGCATGGGAGGTTTTTTTTAGAAATGTTTAATTATTTGATTTGCTTCTTGTATGCAAGCATTCCATTTATATTAGCAGGCTCATCAGAAAATGCATTTAGATATTTTCTCATTTCTTTTTCTCACTAATCAGAAGCAGCTCTTGCTCAGATGCAGTTTTAGTGAGCTCATTCTTACGTCTCTGGGCCACTTTGGGTTTAAGGTCTCTTCACTGTTTTGAAATACTATAACCGGCTCGTTTGATTTTTAGAGTGATAACCATGTGAGCATGGCTGCGCCATTTATCAAATTACCAACTTAGTGAAGGCTTGCAGAAATGTGCTGGTAATGAATGACAGCAGAGAAAACCAGACTGAGAGAGAGAGAGAGAGAGAGAGAGAGAAAGCAGACCTGTTATCTTTCTTTTTTCTCTCCATACCATGTGTCTGGAGCATATGAAATGTAAAGTGGTGTCTGGCTTTTGCCTCCATCAGAACTGGCCTTGACGTGGTCGAGTGACTGTAAGGAGAATGTGTGATAAGGACGGGCCAAACCGCCGGCTCAAATGTCACTGAGCGACTGGGGCAAGGGGCAAGAGTCAACCGACAAATATATCTCCAGCTCTCACCATCGCTTGCTTTAAAATTGATAAAGACAGATGAGGAGGCTGATGGAAAGAGAAGTGGTCAGAAGGAGAGGGAGAGGTGTTGGCTCCTCTATGAGTAGCACTTTGTGATGCATCATTGGGGATATCCTCCCATAATGCTCTGCTGTCTGACCTCACACTACCTAGGGTAGGTGAGAGCTCAGTGGTGACCTTGATAGGGATTTATCCCTTGTTACTCTGGTCAGATGGAGCTCCACCACATAAAATCAGTGTTCCATTTCAATCATTGTGCATTTTTCTCGACTCGGGATACCAACTAGGCACAAATTACATTTGTTTATAGGACGATACCAAGTAAAATGAATGAATACAATCTCATAGATTTAATACGATATTTGATTTACCATGTATAATTATTTTAAAAGTGAATTAATAATTACATATTAATAAATTATTTAAATATGATATATAATGTGCATATAATTTTTGACAATTAACACTAGAATAATTAACATATACCATACCATATAACACACACACACACACACACACACACATATATATATATATATATATATATATATATATATATATATATATATATATATTAACTATGCCTTGACATTATAAAATGATAATGAGAAAATCAGATTATATTTATTTACTCAGAATAAGTCATGGCAAAACTAAGATTTAAAATGATTTAATTAAATATGCCTAACTTTGCTAAGTATACAATGAGTTAAATTTGTATTGTTTGTTTATTTATTTATTTGCTTATGTTTAAATACATAGCATTTACAGGTATTCTGAGTTCATAAATCAATGGCCTTAGACAACTAACACACTGTCCCTTCATTCATATAAAAATAATTACTCATTAAATTCTCATTTAACATTATGGGCCTTACCATTATGCATTGCAATTCTGTTTCACTGTTAAAACAACACAGCCTCCTTTGCTGTAGTTAGCTGTTTTTCTCTCAGGGAAACACATTACCACTCTTTAGATACGCTGATCGATTTCTGTAAGTCTGCCTATCTGATTGCTTTTATACTTTATTGATTTTCCAGGATTAACGTTTATGGCTGTCAATTATTCTCACATATGATTGTTCACATCTGTTTATTGCATGCTGCATAATTGTGTAAAACCATGATTCTGTTCAGTTTGATAATCCAATTTCAATATGGCAGGCAAGCCTCCGTTTTAAAGAGATTACCGCTCTTATTTAAACTAGTGCGATTATAATCAACTGACATAACCATGCTACAAATGTCTGATGTCTTGACAGAAGCAATCATTGTGAAATGCAACAATCATTTACCTCATTAGCAGAGTGTTTAAAGGAATAGCTCACCCAAAATGTTTTAATTCTGCTATCATTTAGTCATCCTTGTGTTGTTCCAAACCCATGTGATGATATTTCTTCCATGAACACAAAAGGAGGCATTTCGAATAATGTACTGGATGCTCCTTTTCATGTGTTCTATATGATCTGTGCTCAGTTTGAGAACCATTGCAACCGGATAATTGAGTCAGTGAGTTACAGATCAGTCCATTTTGTGAACGAAACATTTAGACCGATTTTACTGATCAACCTATTCATTTTGAATGATCTGTCTCAAAATAACGACTGGTTCACAAATCAGACATTGCATTGCCAATCATAAGGTTTGAAGAACCATCACAAAACAATTATGTGAAATACATTTTGAACATAACTATACTGGTTCAGTGCGAGCAAAGGAAATGTTTCCATTTGAAACCATTCATTATTCTGAAAGAAACTCACTTTTCAATGTCACCAACTTCAATTGGAATTTTTGCAAGAGGTGAAGTAGTCAACAGGAGTTTAAGCACTTTATCAAATGTAATGACTGAATGCAGATTTTCCACATTTATTCTATCACAAGCATCTGTTAAAGCTGTCAATGTGGAGAGCTCTGCCAAATTATGACTGACATTGTTCACGGCTATCTGTTAAAATTGCCATGAATATAAGTGAGAAGTGGCCGCATACAAATAGAACAGGCTTTACGGATGAACGTACAGGCTTATATCCATTTCATATCATTTATTGTTGCTTAAAGGAGAGGATTATTACCTCAGAAGTGATGCCTTTGACAAATATTACTGACTTTAAGGAGAATCTGCTTTGGTAGAATATATATATATATATATATATATATATATTTTTTTTTTTTTACAATTTTTAACAATTTCTATAGTTCTTGCAAGGTAACAGTGTATTGATATTCTTCAAACATCTTGTTTAGGGTTTGTTCTTAACCACTTACCCCATTAAACTTCTTTAACATACTCCCTTCAAACTTTGCTTTGTCGATAATTTTGTTCTTAGTTGTGCTATCTCAATTTTTTTAAACTTTAAAGGAATGTTTCGAGTTCAATACAAGTTAAGCTCAATTGACAGCATTTGTGACATTACTACAATAAAAAAATGAATAAATAAATACAAAAAGAAATGCCTCATCCCTCGTTTAAGAAAAGCAAACATTGCGATTACAGTAAGCCACTTACAATGGAAGTAAATGCGGCCAGTTCATAAACAATCAAATGCACATTTTTTTTTTTTTTTTCAAAATTATAGCTAAAAGAGGTAAACATTATGTGTTAAAGGAATATTCTGGGTTCAATACAATCAATTGACAGCAATTGTGGCATAATGTTGATCACCACAAAAATTCATTTCATCAGGTTACAGTGAGTCACTTTCAATGGAAGTGGTTTAAAGCCAGAAGTTTTAAGCTTGTAACTTTATAAAAGCATTAACATTAATTATTCTGTTAAAATGCATGTGTTTGAGCTGTAAAGTTGTATAAATTGTGATTTTTACAGTCATTTTAGTGTTTTAGGGTTTGTTGACATTATGCTGTCATTGCAAAGAAGTTGTAAAATTGGCTATAACTTTTCACAGAAAAGTTAGGTAAGTGATTTTATCACACTGAAATCATATTTACACGCATCTTGTTAATGTCTTGTGGCTTTACTTTTGAAACAGTGAATATTTTAATGTTAAAAAATTGGCCCCCATTCACTTCCATTGTATGTTCCTCACTGTAACCCAGATTTTTTGCTTTTTTTAAAGAAAAGGAGGGACGTCAAAATACATTTTTGGTGTAATATTATGCCACAAATGCTGTTGATTGAGCTTAACTTAAACTGAAACAGGAATATTCCTTTAACATGATTTTAGTGTGATTAAATCACTTACCTTATCTGTGTGAAGTTATATTGAAATCTTTTCAGCAAGTCAGTTCACTCTGCGGCCATCTTTGGAACGCTCCTGGGAGCTATTTTTCTATGGGAACAAGTGACATACAAGTGCAGCTACTATCTACTTGAATGGGGAAAGACCAACATCTCCAAAAATGGTTGCTCAAGATTACAATCAAAGAACATATTTCAGATCAGCAGTAAAATTTGACTGCACTGATATTATAAATTGTGCTTTACCTCAGATTACACTAAAAAATGTAATTTTCCAGGCTTGTCTAGCTAATGTGCATGCGCTTCTCTAGTTGATTGACAGACGATGTGTGTATCTAAAAGGTGATTGGCTCTTTTACCTGTAAGGCGGGACTCCCTTTCTACATCCGTTGACTGTTCAGCGTTCCTCTTTCTCCCATTCATTTTAACAGAAATGACCTGGTTATATCCAATATTACAACATTTACAATTTGAATGTGATTGGTCTTATATTCCTTGCTTATATTTAATGATTTATAGCCACCGTTTAGATGTTAAAATGCATCTATCACACTAAGCAACATTTTATGATGCTAAAATCATGTTAACTCTCATTGTGGCTATACTTTTGAATAAGTGTGTATTTTAACATTTATAAAGTATACTGGCTCCATTCCCTTCCATTGATAATGCCTTACTGAAACTGCAATTTTTGCTTTTATTTTATTTTTAAATAAACAAAGGTACATGTAAAAAATTTTCTTTGTGATAATCAGCATTATGCCACATACGTAGCTGTCGATTGAGATTAACTTGTTTTGAACCTGGATCATTTTCTTAATTACTGGCTTAAGCCAGTGCCACACTAGCCGATTTTTCATTGATTTTCAGGTGTGAGCATGATTTACATAATCACCGGCCAGTATAGGTGAGAGACAGAGCGTGCATTAGCGTCTGCCAGTGGTAGGGTGTTAATCCCGTGACAGTCGGGACTTCCTGCTGAGTTAATGGCCTCAAAAGCTGAAAAAGCACATCAGGCTTGCTTGAATAAATTGTTCTGTCACTGAGGCGGGCTCTTTTGTTCACTTCAAGTGACCAGTGAGCTTTTACTTTTACTGAAGAACTGACAAGACGTCAAGCTAATCTAAAAGTTTTCATCACACTCATCTGTATATAAAAAAAGCTGATTGTAATCCATAGTGATTTTGTCGGCAAGAGTTTTTCCTGTCTTTTTCTCCTACTCTAAATGACTAATGAAATCACAATGTGTATCCACAACAACGTTTTATGGAACGTAATTTATATACTCACGGTAAGCTGCATATGGAAATACGTGTTCTGCAGCAAGCCTTTGGGGGGGGGGGGATAAATACGTACACAATCATGCACATTTTCAAAGTAAAGTTACTCTATGAATCACATTCTAAATAACACTTTTACAATTGTTTATGCTTACGTGCTACCGCTGTTGTTATTTCAGCGAGCTCCAAATGACAGGGATTTAGAGAGAGATGGATGCAGTAAGTCGGTATGTTTGTCACCCCTACACCATTCTTAATCGCTAGTGTGCCGTACCGCTGACCGAAGGGAGCGACATCTCTGCATGTGTGACACCCTGGTCCAAAACCAAGTTGTTTGGAGTTGACTAGCATGGCCCCAACTTTACTGAATTTGTTTTTGAAATTTTCTGAACACAGTGAGAGACATGGATGTAACTACACCATAAAAAAAATAAAATAAAAAAAAAGGACACCACCGCTGTGAGATGCATATGTTTAACATGTAGTCCAGAATAGAGGTAATTAAACACTTTATATTTGTTTTGCTCACACAAGAGATGCCGCCCAACTCATAATGGATCGGTAATGTGGTACTCTCTCTTTCTTTTCGAACACAAAACACTCACATAAACACATACACATTGATGGGCTGTCAGGCCTCATTGTTGCCAGTCCTGTGGAGGTGTTGTGGTCGGTGGGTGTGGAAGCTAAATTAGCCTCTACCCCAGGCTGTAGGCCTTCCCGAGGGGGGTCCACAATGCCCTGTGAGTAAGCTTGTACCATGCCTGCCCTTGACATGCCTTCTCCATGGACGGTGGGACGGAGCGGTGCGGTGCCAGCTTGCTGAATGGCACGAGTCTGTGCCAGATGGTACCAGCTGCGGCGATGCGCTCTCTGCAGCAGACACCTGTCCATACCGTGCACCTCCAGGAGCCATCACCGCCCACCCTAAAGAGCCGTCAGCGGGAAATGAGGCGCCAACCCAGGAGTGAAAAGCCTGCAGGCTCTTGCAAGGTGCACGCCAGGTCTTCGGTGAGCCGTTCTAATGAGGATGGAACTCGGAGCCAAGGCATGTTTAGTGGGCATGCTGTTTACTTTATCATCATTACTCCGCGTGACCCTGGCCTCGCCATGACTGTGAGGATGGCACGGTCAGGACGTTTCACTGGTTTGGACGGCACGTCGGAGAGACAGCGGGTACATCCGATGTTCCCTATAATTTTTGTTTTGAGCAAATATTATTTATATTGGTATTATATTGGCATATACTGTGTGTGTATATATATATATAATCAAATCAAATCAAATCACTTTATTGTCACAGCCATATACACAAGTGCAATGGTGTGTGAAATTCTTGGGTGCAGTTCCGATCAACATAGCAGTCGTGACAGTGATGAGACAGTACCAATTTACAATAACATCAAATTAACACAACACAATTTAAACATCTGATATACACATAATTACACTCAACAATATACAAATAATAACATACACTGTACAGTATACAATACACACTATATAGATACACATTATTCAATAAAAATAAAAAAAACAAAAATATATAAAAAAGTATATATAGTAGTATATATAGAATGTACAGTATTGTACTGTATTGACATTCAGGCTGTCAGATACTTATTTATTTATAAAATGAGTTATTTATATACTCATTTTATAAATAACTTTATAATAATTGTTATTTACATTATCTAAAAATATAACACACACACACACACACACACACACACACACATATAATGTGTGTGTGTGTGTATATATATATATATATATATATATATATATATATATATATATATATATATATATATATATATATATTGCATGGGCCAACCAATTGAAATAGCTTTTGCTTAGCAAATTTACAGGGAAAATGTACTGTATATACTGTATATTAATACATGCATATATACAGGTTCCCTGCTAAGCAAAAGCTATTTCAATTGGTTGGCCCATCCCATTGATGTGTGTGTGTGTGAGGGTAGTTTACGAGGACATTTTTTTAGGAACAAACTGGTAATTACAAGGGTATTATGCTATAAATGTGGTTTATGAGGACATTTCTAGTGTCCTCATAATTAAAATAGCTTAAAAAAAAAAAAAAATACTAAACTATGTTTATTTTTTTATTTTTTTTTGTTTTTATTTATTTATTTATTTATTTTTTTTTTTTAATTGTATCTTTTTTTTTATTTTTTATTTTTTTTTGCAGGATAGTCTTTGAAATAGAGCCCTGGTATTTATAAAGGCAACTCTGAGTACTGTTATAATAATTTATGTTTACTCTACTTACAATTTTGAAACTACAATAGTTATACAATTACCTTCTTTACCCACTCAAAAAAAAAAAAAAAAAAAAAAAAAAAAAACAGTACACATCATCTCCGCATGCCCATGTCTTGGCAGTGTGAATCTCCACTCTTTGTAGCCTACAGCTCGTTCAGGGATATTAAAGAGTCATTAGATGAAGGAGGTCTTTGGGGAATACTTTAATATTAAGCTCTGTGGTGTCACAGCCCATGTTATTTGTGTGTAAGTGACACTTACCTGCAAGACATGACATGAATTAAACACTGCTCTGTAGCTTCCAGTCTTTTAGCACACATAGAATAACCTTCTACATATTCCAACCCGATTTGTCTTCTTATGTTTAGTGAGTAAATTGCCTTCAATTGAAGAGGGAAGCAAAAGCAATAACTGCAATTACAAGGCCCATACCCTCCACCCTCTTTCAGTATGTGCCCCCTCCAGAAAAGAAATAGATGCATGATGCCCCTCTTGGCTTGGATGAATATAAATTGAGGTATGGCTTTGTAAGGACATGCATTACCATCTCAGTTTGTTGGCGAACTAGTATCATGATAAAGTGGACTCTTTTAGGACCGGGTCAGTGGCTGTGTGTTAAAATGTGCATATCCGAAGCTGATAAGTGATATGACAATATTCAGCAACTTCAATGAGGGGAAAAGAGAGAGGCGATAATAATTATTTGCTTTCACAGCAGGACCGATACTCATGGTGAGATAAAAGAGAAAACATGAAGAGAGGAGTCAGGCTGGGTGGCTGTTTCTCTGTAGCGATGACTCTTCAGATGTTCACCCACCCTTCGCACGACAACCTCTTTTCTGTCGTCACCCACCAGGTGTAAACACCCTGAGATCAGTAGCTTGTTTAAATGGCACTCCGTTCTCTCTGCTCTCCACCAGTGTTATCATCTGTTTGGTTTTCATATATACCAAAGATAAAATAAGCCCCACATAGAGAGTTCCCTTTATGTGCCTGCAGTAATTGGTTTGCATGTAATTGTTTCTTGACGGCTTGAAACGATTGAAATCAAGGGCGACTCGCACCCATATGAGGCAGAACTTTGAATATGTGTCATTCCGGGTGGCTATTCGTGTTCGATGTCTTTCTTTTTTTTTTTTTCATTATGTTGGGGTGAGGATTTTGATAAATCATGAAAGTACTTTCTGTAATACTTTTTTTGGTTGTTGTTTTATCGATCAGGAGTTCCCCGGAGAGACTCTTACTGCAGGAGGCAATTATGAAATCAGAACAAAGACTCGGATAAAACAAGATATTTCACTTGCACAGTTGGCTGCTTGTTCCATTCCTTAACAAGACTGTAGCGATCTTTCTCTCAATCTCCTTTTTCTCTTTTTTTTTTTTTTTTTCAATATTGGATACAGTTGAAGGGGTTGACAGTGGGAAAACTAAGAAAAATACATCAATGTGTTTTGTGAAAAATGCCAGAAGCTCATTGTAAAACAAATTTCAAATTATATAATAAATTAAATTGCACTTTACAATATGAATAGTCTAGTTATTGTCCTGGATGCTGATTGGTCAGTGCAATCCAGCCATTCTTTTTCAGTGCCTACCCACTTTTTCAGCCGTCATTGTCCCGGAAGTATTTCTCAATTTCAATTTCATAAAGTATTTCTTACAAGCATTTTAAGCCATGAGCCAAACCAAACCAACATTCCAAATTTGATTTGAAGCAAAAGAGTATTTGAAAATAGGACAAAAAGCAAAAATCTGGGTTACAGTGAGGAACTTACTGTACAATGGAAGTGAATGGGGCCAAACTATAAATGTTTAAACACTGTTTCAAAAGTAGTGTTTGGATGGTTTAGATGCAGAAATGTCAAGCTTATAATTTTATAAAAGCACTTACTTTAATTCTTCTGTTAAAACTCATGTACTGTATTATTTGAGCGGTAAATTAGTAAACTGTAGGATTACAGAGTTTATGCCGTTATCTTGAAAAATCAGTTCCCTTAAGGAAAAATAATTATGGAGATGAAATGAAATGAAACCAGACTCTTGCGTTTTATATAACAGCCTTGATGGGAAACACCTGTTCAACTATCTATTGTACAGTATGCAATGATACACACTACCGGTCAAAAGTTTTGAAACACTTGACTGAAATGTTTCTCGTGATCTTAAAAATCTTTTGATCTGAAGGCGTATGCTTAAATGTTTGAAATTAGTTTTGTAGACAAAAATATAATTGTGCCAGCATATTAATTTATTTCATTATAAAACTAAAATGTAATAAAAAAAAATGAAATAAAAAAAAGTTTTTGAAATTGATGACTTGGACCAAATAATAAAGAAAAGCAGCCAATAAGTGCCCAGCATATAGATGGGAACTCCTTCAGTACTGTTTAAAAAGCATCCCAGGGTGATACCTCAAGAAGTTGGTTGAGAAAATGTCAAGAGTACATGTCTGCAAATTCTAGGCAAAGGGTGACTACTTTGAAGATGCTAAAATATAACACAGTTTTGATTTATTTTGGATTTTGTTTAGTCACAACATAATTCCCATAGTTCCATTTATGTTGTTCCATAGTTTTGATGACTTTACTATTATTCTAAAATGTAAAAAATAAAATTATAATAAAGAATGAGTGTGTTTCAAAACTTTTGACCTGTAGTGTATATCACAAAATATTTATTTTAAAATCAATAAAAAATGGTCTATATATTAAACCTATTGTAATGCCTATTTTTAAATAATCCAGTCAGTGAATTGATTACTTTATAAATAAAAACTACTTCATTATATATTATATATATTTTTTTTATTTATAAAGTGTGTATATATATATATATATATATATATATATATATATATATATATATATATATATATATATATAATTATTATTATTATTATTATGTATTTATTTATTTACTTTTTATTTTTTGGAACTTCAAAAACATTGCCAAAAAACAAAACAAACAAAACACTCAGTCTTAAATTAATCAATAATAATAATATAGAACAATTTCACATTATGACGCATTTCAGTCTAATGTTGTATATTATTATTATTATTACATTTTATAAAAATATATAGTGTTATATATAATATAGTATTATTTTAACAGTCAATTATTATTATTATTATTATTATTATTATTATTATTATTAACTTTCCTCCTTTTCCCCCTGTAAACATCTACTCAAAGCAATGCAGCAAACAAAATAATACATAAGTAAAACATATCCAAAGAAAATAAACACTTCATAAGGCTCTTAATGATTTAAGTCATCTCTATAGAGAATACATGGATATCTGAAGTCAAACATGGCTGTTTTGTTTCCTAATATTAAACATCATTTGAACAGAATTTTAGTAAGTGTGATGATGATGATGTGTCGTTTAAAAACCCACATGGCATCGAGAGAAACCGGGCTGAGTAGCTGGGGTGGTCCCACTTTGCTCTCTCCTGTCTCTGGAGCACACATTTTGGGAAGCCTACTGGACTCGATCACACTTATGTGGTCCAGAGATAGTGCCTGCGACACTCACGTGAAACACAGCTGCTCTTGTCCGATGAAAAGAATAATTAGAATGTGAGATGAATGTCACTGAATTTGCTTTGGCAGCCCAAATTTCACTTGGGCGTCAGAGCCTGAAAAACCTCTTTAATTCTCTCAGTCTCACATGAAGCCATGACCACTGATAGATGTTCATATGCCACGCACATTTACAAATTGCAATATACACTATATAGCAACATACAGTACATACCAAATATACATAGCAGAGTTTGCTGCTCGGTATAGCCTTTTATATAGCTTTTTATCTTGCTACATTGTGGCGATTTTGTGTAACCGCATAGAGACGATAATCCAAAATGTACTCCAGTTTTCAAAATTCGACCTGTTTATCATCTCTACCAGTATAACGCCCACCCCTAGGACAGTATATCACTCCACAGCTATAAATCTTAAGAGATGAGCATTTTGTAATCATTCCCTCACCCTCATATTGTTCAAAAAGTGAGAATGACAATCTCAATTCATTTTCATTGCATGATGTTTCATGAAAGGGTTTTAATTTTTGGGTGAACTGTCCCTTTAATTAAAGGGCTCAGGCTGCCACAATTAATGCATTAACTGGTATTATTTAAATATATGTAATGATGTTAGTTTCTCTGGGCTGTCTAGTATTATTGCTATCTAGTGGCATTTTCATTTTTAATGAAGGTCGGTTGAAAAGGTTTCAAATTTTATAATACACTGTGCATCAAAACCTAAACCTGAAATTGCATTGCATTTTCTTTGTTTGGGACTACAAGGCCGAAGGAGGGCCCGTTTCTCATTCCTGATATGAATTTCACCTGTGCTAAATTTATACAGTATATATTGCATTATTATAATGCCCTCTCTGACATCTCTGAAATGGTGCAGATAGTGCGGATGCAGGTGGTAGCCAGTGTTTAAAAGGTGTCTGCATATGCACCCCAATCGTCCCTTTTGTTCCACTCTCACGTGTGGTGCTAAAATTGCATTTTGGAAAGCGACACCCTGCCAAATCAGATCTGTGAGTGCTGATGTAATAGCACTGGATTGATCTGCGGACAGACGGCCACGGCGCCATTGTTTAACCCCTCCAGTGACGCTGTTTGTGTGTCACTTGCAGAATTGTTAATAGATTTTCCTAATTTGTGCGAGACACATCGAATGCTTGGGCGAGACCTTTCCATTACCGCCCGAGTGAAAACCAGATGCTGATGTACAACGCTAACACTAATATAACATTAAAACGACACTGAAATAGCATCAGGAATGACGGTGACTTCCACCTTGACAGCACTGCAGCTGTAGACTAGCGGTAGTAATCCTCCAGTGGCAGTTTTAATTATCGGCACGGCTCTACTATCAGTAAGTGTGTAATTATGTGTCAGCTCACTGGCTGCTGGGTATGAAGGGTGAAAGTGAGCGATATGATGATTGTTGAAACTGGCGAGTCGTATTTAAACAATCCGGAGAGTGTTAGGGGTTCTGTCATTAAACAGAGAGAGGCTGACCCATTTTGTCACTCATACTTTCCCTTATGCAGATTTTCTCTCTCTCTCTCTCTCTCTCTCTCTCTCTGTTTCTCTTTCTCTTTCTCTTTTTCTTTAACTCTTTCACTGTTTGTGTGTCTTCACAGCAGTTTTGATTATCATTAACAAAAACTAAATGAACACATTTACAGTATCTGAAATATAATAATAATAATAATAATAATAATAATAATAATAATGAACAATCTAACATAATTGGAGTAACATAAAGGAATATTACAATACATGTCAAATTACAGCTCAATATATAGCATTTGTGACTTAATGCGACTACATTTTTAGCATTAAACATATTTTAATGATATCAGTTAATGAACTTTGGCAGCCTTAAAGAGATAGTTCACCCAAAAATGAATAAATGATGACAGATATTTTGTAAAAATAAAAAAGTCAACTAAAAATAATAGTCAGAGTCTAACAATGAAATAATAGAATTAAAAACCCAATTAAACATGAATGCATTAACTCTGCAGCCATAAACTGATAGTTCACCCATAAATGAATAAATTAAGCAGAATTGTAAGTTTTGGGTGAGTAGTTCCTTAAAGATGTTAAAAAAAAAAAAAAAAAAAAAAAGAGTAAATCAATAGAAGAAGAAAAAAAAATAAACAAACTATTAATAATGGTAAAACTAAACTTAAACTAACAGTGTATAAACTAGTTAAAAGGACATATTAAACATTTAACAGAAACAAAAACTCAATTAAAAAATCGACTCTATAATTACCCTCTTCACAGGACTTCGCACATAGGCACAGGACATCACAGGATGTGGCTGAATTCATGGTGAGAATGTGACACCATGAAGATTCCTCCTGAGTCTAACCAACACACACACACACACACACATATACTCACACACACACACACACACATATATACTCACACACACATTGCGTGCCATTTCTCAGTCATCTCAGTAAGTTTTAACATGCTCACACATTTAAATAAGTGTGCTGTAGGCATTTATCTGTTTAATATTTATTTCTTTATTTTTCATCTATGCTTCTTGTTGACGCAACGATACTGTGACTTTGGAAATCGGAACATAAAAGCAAAACCAATGTGTGGAGCAAATGTCAGGGGAATTAAAGCAAGTGTCGTAGCAAGTTTAATGGCTTCACAAACAATTAAAATAATAACACATTATATATATATATATATATATATATATATATATATATATATATATATATATATATATATATATATATATATATATATATACGTGTATATATGGTCACCTTTTATGCTATGTTTTGCAACATTTTAATCAACTTTTTGTCTTTACTAGTTCAGTTTAAATGGTTCTGTGGAGTGGCAAATGCATTTTTAAAAGTACAAATAATGCATGTAGTCTTTTCAGTATTTTAAGGTAAATATGCTGAATTTTAACTTTGAACATGTTAGGTGAGACACTTTCCTCCTGAATGAGTCTCCATTAGACACAAAGAAAAAAACTTTGATATAATGTAATATGATCTTCTCTTTTCCTTTCCTGCAGACTCCAGAAACAAGCACCTCCAGGCTTATCTATATGAAGCAGCAACTCATTTGGAGTCGTTAAGGTGGGCTTTGCGGTGTTGGCCATTGGACTGGGTGGCAGGGTGGGATGGGGCTGCTGGATTGTGGCATTTGTAGGCTGGCTGGTTGGTTTAATGTAGTCAGACTTTTGACTATCAACATAAAGTCCAGTCTAATTTGCAGCTTATTCTGGCCAAGAACCAAACACAGTTTGATTTATTTTTAGGTGACGTTTAAAAGTGGGTTTATCTGACCCACTCTATTAGACCAGCACCGAAAAAAAAAAAAAAGAAAAAAAAAAAAAGAAAAATCATTCAAAATGTGGCTTTTTAGTCTCCATGAATAGTTGTACAGAATAAAAAAAAATAAAATAAATAAATAATAAATAAAATAAAATAAATTGTGAAATTAGCAAAAATGTGCGCAGACATTCTGATCAGAATTCTGTCCATCCAAAAAGTTATAATTGCAGGCTCACTAACCAAAATCAAAAGAAAATATATAGTTCTGCTCGTGAATATCTTGTTTGTTTACTTCTAAATGCCGCAAACGGAACTCTGAAAATCTTTCAAAGATTTGAAGCCATAAACCTGGAAAACTTTTTCAAATCCATTGGTTAGTTTTTCCTCTCAAGTGCTCATAATATCAACCCGGTACCGTTTAAACACTATTTTATTTTGTGGCAGACTGATAAAAAGCTTTGCAACTAAAGTCCTTTGAGTTGTGTTATAGTCGGGCAGTCTGAGTGGAGCTTACAATTTCCAAGTGCATCAGACAGTCAGTGAACAGACTGTGGGCGGTTCGTTTGTATCCGTCTGAGACAAAAAGTTTGCGCAGAAAGTAAGGGCCTATTTACAGATATTTACTTAATGCATCTTGATATGTCAGAATGCATATTCCATTTACACTTGGCCACATACTGTATATGTAGTATGTACCTCTACAAAATAGATACAAATCCAATCTTTCCCTGTTTGGGAGGAGTGAAGTTTACATATGTAACCCAAACAACCAGATGCATTTACACTTGGCCGAGTCGCATCTTATAGGCACCTCAAACCACCTCCATAACCATAAACTCAATCGGTAAATGTGCATAAAGTGACCAAGCGTAAATACTCTCTAAAATGTTGGAACTATCCATTCCATAATAATAGGAATTTCCCACAGTCCCACCTCTGTACTCCAGAATAACACAATTCTGCAACATTAAGATCTCTGAGGATTAATTTACTGTTACACCTCAGAGAGGGCATGATTTATTTTGATTTACATAACGAAACAAGTGGACCCAGCAATGGCCAATTCGGAAAAGAAAGTCCACACGTCTTTTATTATGGCAAACATGCCTTGGTCGTTTAACTACATGAGCTTTAGGACAAAAATAGCCATGATATGGCCTCTGCGGGGTCCGTCTGCAGCCTGACGCGAAAAGGTGACAGAACTACATGCTTAATTTAAAGACCACTTTTCGCCCCTTGTGGTTTCTATGATAAAGACATCTGACAATAGCGTTCCCCTAATTTATGGCCAGACCAAGTGCATTAATAGATTTTTACATTTTGCACCGTACTGTTCCCTTATTAGAGGGAGGCGTGAGGCAATTTATCTGCCTTGATGTGCCATATTCATGGGCCTGATAGTAATTTTTTGACAAAGTGGCACATATCTCTGAAATGAACTCAGTGGCATGTATGGATAAACATTTAATCATTTTCTAATAAGCTCTTTGAGAAGGATTCATAAAAAAATCCACTCAGAATTACACAGAGTGAATTACGGTAATGCGGTTAATGCCGTTAGAATGAAGCGTCTGTCTTGTAGTAAAAATAAATACATAATAAAATACAATAAAAATGTCACAGAATTATCAAATATCCAGTTATGGCAGATTCAGCATTATGTTCATGAATGGACCAATTCTACAGTTATTAATTATGAATTATTCTAGTTCTGTCCTCCTAATTGACATAAATGAGCTTTTCAGATTTCACTATACAGAAATTAGGGTTTCTGTGCTTTGTGGTTTTCACACGATTAGGCAAAGAATAGGTCATTTTTAATAATAGGGCTTTCACATATACAGTAGATTTATTTCATGTATGCATTATTGGTCGCTAGTGAGCGTTCTCACAACTGGATTCCCTAACGTCACTGGTGGGCTGCACAACTGGCCGTAGATTTTAAAAAAATAAAAAATAATTGCTGATAAAAATAAGAAGTAATCCACACTTTACAACAAATAGTTGTTAATCATTATTCTTATCTCTTAAAATTTACATTTTGGAGGAGAAAACATTTGTATAGAATTTGCAAAATGCATCAATTAAACTAACTTTGAATGGTGACTGTTTTATTTATTTATTTATTTATTTATTTATTTATTTTTTATAATATAGTTAGTTTACTTATAGTTGTCTCTGAATATAAACCTGGGATAAGAAGCAAGTATTTAAAAAAATAAAAAATAAAAAATAAAATAAAAAATAAACAAAAATAAAAATACAGAAATACACTTAACTATTGTCACATTTTAGTTGCAATCAAGACAATTATGCTTTGAACCTGATCTCATGAAAATTATGTGACTGTGGTGACATTTTTGCAAAATTATTACATGATTCCTTATTTCATTAGTTTGGAGATGAAATGCCCACTTATTGGAGCTAAAAGTGAGTTCAATTTTCTTCCAAACAGATGAGGTTTTTAAGGTTAAAGGGATAGTTCACCCAAAAAAAAAAAAATAATTCTCTCATCATTAATTCACCCTCATGTCATCCCAGATGTGTATGACTTTCATTTGTTCTATTGAACACAAACTGAGATTTTTAGAAGAATATCTCAGCTCTGTAGGTCCTCACAATGCAAGTGAATGGGTACCAAAATTTTGAAGCTCCAAAAAGCACATAAAGGCATCATAACAGTAATTCATAAAACTCCAGCGGTTAAATCCATGTCTTCAGAAGAGATATGATAGGTGTGGGTGACAAACAGGTCAATATTTAAGTCTTTTTTTTACTATAAATCTTCTCCCTGCTCAGTAGTTGGCAATATGCACGAAGAATGTGAATCGCCAACAACAAGAAGAAGAATGTGAAAGTGGAGACTGATAGCAAAAAATACTTAAATATTGATCTGTTTCCCACCCACACTTATCATATCACTTCAGAAGACATGGATTAAACCACTGGAGTCTTGTGGATTACATTTATGCTTATTCACTTAGCTACAGAGCTAAGATATTCTTCTAAAAATCTTTGTTTGTGTTCAGCAGAAGAAAAAAAGTCATACACATCTTGAATGGCATGAAGGCGAGTTTAGAGAATTTTCATTTTTGGGTGAACTGTCACTTTAATGCTCTGTCAAGCTTTAAATCAACAAAACCTACCTCTCTAAAAGCAAATATGATATTAAAAATTTAATTGCTGAAACAACCATGTCATTTTATGGTGCTTCTGTGACACTTTCAGCTGATGTGTCGACTCGTGTGCTTTTCAGGACTCAACGAGCCACATAAAAATCATTTAGCAAAAGTGTAGGTATGGCAACCTCATATAAAAAGAGCAGGCTGGACATAGTAAAGTATCATTTCATCAGACAGCTAAACCTCAAAATCTCTGATGTGGATTAAAATTTTCGCTGGATGTAAACCAAAGAGTGTCCCTGTGTCTCTCAACAGCTCTTGGTTACCTTACAGGCAGGAATGTCTTTGTGAAATGCACAGGCAGTTTGGGAGGATGTAGCTCATTCCCATGCATTCTGACTATTCTGTGAGCCGCAGATATTTTGATTTGCCATTAAATGTCAATATTGTTTCTGCATTAGCTCACCTCCGATAAAATGACACGTTTCTCGCCAGCCAGTTGACATTGCCTTATTAAAGCTGTACGCTTGTATCAACATTCGTACCACAGAAAAAAAAGTTGTTGCGTTCCAGAGGGTCAATGCACCAGAGCGCTAATTTGTTGACCCTGAAAGTGGAGGGGTCATAAGTTCAAAGCCCAGCTGCTGAGGAAATATCTTTGTGTGTGTGAGTGTACGCATAAAACTGTGGAGAGCAGTATTGCTCAGCAGGGGAGGTTTCCTTGAGAGCCCCTTCAAATACAGAGGATATGGCCTTTTCACTAAATTGTCCTTTAAATGGCCTGTACAGTAGAAAGGGGAGAAGTAGAAAAACACATGTGCTTTAGGTCCAATTTTAAAGGAATGTTGTGGGTTTAATGTAATCGAAAGGGAGATGTTAGTCTGACTGCAAGCCTGTCACCATCCACCTTCATTTCAGGGACGGAGCTAGAGGGGGGGCCCGGGTAATTGACATTTTCTGTCCCCCCCCCCCAAGAAGCCTGGTCACCCCACTCAGCCACACCTCTCCATCCCGGGGTGTCACTGTATCCACTCCCCTCCGTTCTTGTATCTACACGCTGGATCTTAAAACAATAAAAATAAAAATTAGGTTAAAGATCTATTTTACAATAGAAGTAAATCGGGCCCATTTTTGGAGGGTTTAAAGGCAGAAATGTGAAGCTTATAAAAGCACTTTACAGCATTGGGCTGGTAACAGAGTTGTAAAATTGGATATACGTTTGCACAGTAAAGGTTAGTAAGTGATTTTATCACACTTAAACCATGCTAACACACATGTTGTTTATTTCTTTTGGGTATACTTTTGAAACATTGAGTATTTTAATGTTTACGGATTGCGCACATTCACCTCCATTGAAAGTACCTCACTGTAACCATGATTTTTGCTTTTTTTAAAGAATAGTTAGGGCAATTTTAAATGAATGTGGTAATCAGCATTACGCCACAAATTCTGTCAATGGAGCTTAACTTGTATTAAACCCAGAAACATTCCTTTAAAACTCTCTTTGACGTTGAGAAAAGTTGTTTTTACCGCAAACCTGTGTTCCTTTTGCAATCAATTCCAGTTCCAATCTTCAGAAAATGATCTTGAATAATTTGTAAAGTCTCTAAAATTTAAATCTAATAGAAAGAAATACTCTCTCAAAGTCTTCAGAAGTTCCACATTTCCAAAGTCCCATGGGACATTTTAAGTGCAGGCTGTATTTAAAGTAGATAGGAGACGTCCTCCTTTGGTTCTTAGCTATAGTCCATAGTCCACTACCCTATCATGATTGGCAGGAGCTATCAAACATTAATAGTGATAGTACTTCCACTGTAATTAAGTGTTAATTACTTCCTTATGCTAATCGACTTTTTTGGAGTGCAGTTTTGCCGTGCCAGGCCATTGTTCCTGCGTCTGAAATGATTTTGTGTGATCACTCCCCTAGAAATCAAAATGTGAATAATTATTCCCTAATTAAGAGAGTGGGGCCTGCTCCTGGAGTTAAGGCTGCATTAATTTGAATGTTTTTACAGTTCTCTAATTGGGATAAGGGCAGTTACTGATGAGGGGCCCGCGCACAGGCAGAGAAGAGGCCCGGCCCCTGTACGGCGCCACTCAAGGTCAGCGCGCCGAGTCCTGCAGCTCCCGCAGAGCCCGGCATTGTTGGTGGAGCATGCATCTATCATCTTGACAAGCATGTGCTCTCACGTCTTCAATTATTAATTGCATTAAATACATTTTTTGAATCCGTGATGGAGGTGCGTTTCCAGGAGAGTGGCCTTTAACATCGCCACATTGTTGCCGTACGGTCAGAAAGTCTATTTTCCGCCTCTGTGTGTTCGGGTATTGTAAACAGTAGAAAGCCGAACAAGGCCACGGTGGGGAACACACTTCAAAGAGGAGCTGGTAGGAGTTTGTCGATAGTCCTGCCTCGTTCTTACGGTATGTGTGTGTGTGTGTGTGTGTGTGTCTATTATGTAACGGAGGTGCTGGGGTTGAGGTCGTTGGATGAGACAGGAGAGGCAGAAGGAGAGAGGAACTGCCTTGAGGCACTAGAATAAGGACAGAGAAAAATATAGCCATTACTTGCCTGTAAAAGAGGCACTTTTAGAAATAAATTAGTGCTTTACTGATTTGCAAAGTGGTTCAGATACAGATTTGGAAGAGTTCTGGGAGACTCAACAATGGAAAACAACCTTCAAAAAACACTTCCGGGAACAGTGCAGAAAAACAGAGTAACTTGTCCAGAAAAACAGAGTAACTTGTGCAGAAAAACAGAGTAACTTGTCCAGAAAAACAGAGTAACTTGCCAGGTTTGGAATCTTCCAGTTTGATTACCTGTAGTCGACTGTGAGAATAGTTCACCCAAGAAATGTATTATGTCATTACTGCATATACTTACTCTCATTTTGTTTCTAACCATTATGCTGTAACTATTATTACTATTATTTTATTTTTTATATATTTTTTGTTTGTTTGTTTGTTTGTTTGTTTTTTTGACATTGACATGAAAATTCCAAATTACAGTATTTTATGACAATCTGATTTTTCTAACCTCGCATTCTCTGAACACACAGAACGTGTATGCGGCAGGAATTATTTGCACTAAGTAGTGCATCCACAATGTGGCAACACTCACATCTGACCCCCTGCTGTCCCGTAGAAGTGCTAGAAGAAGATTTAATCATTGCTAAACTTCAGGAGACGAAGGTAGATACAACAACAATGGATGTGCACATCAAAAACACATGTGTGAAGAGGTCAGGAGATACCTTAATTTGTATAACTCAGGTATATAGGAATATAAAAATCTTTAATGGTCCGAACTCCTTAAGATAAATATTCCAGTATCTCATTGCAGTCGTAGCGCGCATGAAGTATACTTTGAAAGGCTGAGCTTTCGACTGTAAGTAGATGCTCCAAAACCAAAGTATACTTTGGGCTTAAGCCATAAAATGGCATTGTGTGAAGAACACACCAAAATGTAAGACATTATACATTGATAATCATCACCTCAGCCATAGCTCTCAAACCCTATTTACTTCCGTGTTCAGATTTAAAAATGGCACACTGACACATTATTACAGATGTCATTGATGCCAGTGGCGTAGCAAAGGGTGGGCAGGGGTGGGCCTAGGCCCACCCAAATTAGACCCAGTTCCAAGAATATTAGAGATTATTCTTTGACTTCCAATATATATTTAAAAAAAAGTAAAACAAATAAAAATAATAAAAAAGCATAAGTTCCGATTTCTGCAAATGTGAAAGACCTGTTTGAATGTGCTGGTTCTCTGTTGAAGAAAAATGTAGTAAAAAAAAAAAAAATGGGCGAAAACCCGGCCCATCAATTTTTGTTGAGACCCACACAAAAGTAATTTCCTGGCTACACCCTTGATTGGTGCCAACATGCCATTGGTTCTTGAATGTGTTAAAACCAAACATAATGTGCCAATTCAAATATGTAGAAAGGAGAATCAAATTCGAGAGGACCATTTTCATTTAATCTGTTCCTCACACAAAGCTTACGTATCACTTTAGAGCACATAAGTCAAATGAAACACTTTTATGGCTCTTTTATGGTGTTTTTGGTCCTTTTGAAGCTTAACACCAGTGGCCGCTATGAACTGTATTGAAAATAGCTGTATTCTGATTATTGAAAATTATGTATTTGTGTACCACAGAAATGATCAAAAGTAAATAATGACAGAATCATCATTTTGGGGTGAAATTATAGGAACCTGGATAAGTTGGCTCGTACAAAAAAAAACAAAAAAAAAAACAAAAAAAAACAAACAAAAAAAATTACTCAAAATAACAATATTATTTATTTATATTCTATTTTCCTAAGTTTAACCCCTAACCCAAACCCTAAACCTAACCATGATTTTAGTAGGTAAATAACTTTTGTGTACTATGGAAGAAAGAAACATTAGGGTTTGGAACAAGATGAGGGGAGCATATTACAGGTTATTGACTTAATGTACATCAATCATTTCTGAGCAAAAAGTTTAGTTTCTTAAATAAAGTGTTGAATTGGAGGCTAGTTGAAATCCAATTACTTTATTGTACTGAATTGAAATAATGTTTATTGATTGGTTGATCTCTATGGGAATAAAAGTCATGCATTTTTCTTGGAGCCAAGTCGTACAATATCTTACGAATTCGCTATCTCGTAAGAATTCTTATGATACTATGTTTTAAATGTTGATCTTTTCCTCACAAGCCACATTAGAAGACTCTAAAATATAGCACTCAAGTCAAAATGACTCCTTCCATGGATCTTTTATGGTGCTTTCTGTTGCTTTTTTTGGGCTTGACACCCCCAGTTAACATGAATTGCCATTGTATGGAAAACATTCTTCCAAGTTAGTGAGTAAAAAGGTGAATAAACAATGACAGAATCTTCATTTTTGAGTGAACTGTTCTTTTAAATTTCATTGAGAGGTAAAAACCAGTTCTGTGTGATCCCAACGGGCCATAGTCCCTTGGCTCAACCAGCGTGTGTTTGTGTCGGTATGATACTGTTACCATAAAGCGGGGTGGCATGATATATATGAGGCCTTCATCCTGTGGAGAAACTCTGTCTGCCACTTACCCTGATTAAAGCTCCTGCTGCTTAGGATAAAGGCACCGTCACCCCGCGCACAAGACAAATGGAGTACGAGGTGAGCAGGACATTATTCAGATGCCATCTTTCCCTACTGAGCACTCCTTTACACTGTTGGTTCTACATAATACTTTTGAATTAATTAGGAATTTTGGTAAATGACGTAAAGTGGCTCTAATTTTTTATGTCTGCCAAGAGAACAATTAGACCATTAGGAAAAAACAGATGACCCAGCAGAGTCTACGCGCCTGTTGCCGATTTTCAAGGCACATTATGTCTGACATGCCGAAAATAAATAGTGACAGGTTTGGTCAAATTGTACTGTCAAAGTCATTCAGGCTTGACATTCATACACCAAGGGGTTTTTTTGTTTTTTGTTTTTTTTCACCAAAACATTAACAACTTAGTAGTTGTTATACTAACGGGACCCGGTTCAAATCTTGAGCCACCATTCATGGGTGTTTCTTTAACTTCAGGCACTGCACATATTCACTAGTTTGTAGTTTTGTCTACTATCAATGTTCAACAATTATGTGTCACAGTAGGTTGATGTATTTTTTGTCTTTTTAAAATTGTATTTATTTATTTATTTATTTTTTATTTATTTATTTTTTTTTTTTTTAAATTTGGAAATTAATGACAAATTCCCACCACAATGTTATTTCCAGCATATCTTAAATTCTATATTGTGTTTAATAGAATTCTGCAACAGGAATAACGGTGATGGAAATGTAATTTTTTACAAAAAAAAAAAAAAAAAGTCAGACCCATTGTCTTGTTAGCATGTTATGCATCAATAAATACAGTTAAATAAATTTTTTACACTTTTTGCATAATTGGCAAAAGTACAGCTTTCTTAGAAATGACAGCCAGTAAAAAAAAAATACTCTGCTTACAAGTTATTTACCTTGAATTTTTGTAGCTGTTTTTTTTTTTTTTTTTTTAAACATCTCTTTCACAGTCTCATTTTTAATCTCACTGACACTTTTGTTGAATTGGTAAACAAGTACACTAACATATATATATATATATAAAATCATAATTTTCACACAGTAAATATTGAAATGGTTTGTTTATTTCAGTCTTTGTTTAGATTTTCATAGTTTTAAACATGTGATATATTTTTTTATTTATAATGGCTTTTCATAGGTTTATCTTGAAAGTCTGGGACAAGGCTAAAATAGTAAAATCTACAGTATACAAAAGAGGATTTTGAAAAGTACCAAAAAAGAAAATAAGGTAAAAAGTTCCCAATTCAGCTTGAATTTTACTTTAATAAATCAAAAAGCAAAAAAAACAAAAAAACAAAAAACAAAGTTGAAATCTGTTTGTTTTAATAAAAATCAACCCCTGGGACATGAAAGTGCTTGAAGTTGAAGAAACACCCATACATATATAATTTTCATTCCATCTTTTTTCCTTAAAATGAAAGTAAATTGTGACTGAGGCTAACATTCTGCTTAACAACTCCTTTTTTGTTCCACGTAAGTCATATGGGTTTGGAACAACATGAGGGTGAGTAAATGATGGCATCATTTTATTTTGGGGTTAAAATCCACTTGGGTCAAAAAAATGTCTCTTCAGCTGAATAGGCATTACACTTCTGAAGACATCTCCCTGGCAAATGATGCAATTTTCGTAGCATTTTCCTTTTGTCCCCCTCTGTTTTGGTCCTATCCCTGGATGTGAGACCTCATTAGAACAGGTACACTCTCTCTGTTCACTCTTTTATTTTCAGGTGAAACTAAATTTACATCCAGGTGCTTTACTGTTTTCCTGCCGCAAAGTCGCCCACAACCGTAGAGTGTGTGTGTGAGAGAGAGAGAGAGAACACTCAAAGGAGCCAGTCGGAAGGCGAGAGGTAGAGGAGGGGGTTAGGAAGGGGAGAGGAGGGACCTGAGGTGCAAAAAATAGTATTTCCACCCTGATAAATGACTTCTATCCTGACTGCATATGGTATATGTTTTAAAGCGCCTCCCCCCGGCCTGTGCGCATAGGAGCCATCCTTCATAATGAGCTTGGCCCCTCTCCCTCATGTGAGGGCCTGGTGGTTGCCAGGCAGCTGCCAGTACAGTCACACCCCAGGTCGTCACAGACAAATCGATGTATGGGTTTACATGAGCTGAGTTTGTGGCTTTCTCTTTACTCCCATATACATGCGGCTCAGTCAGTAAGCAGCTTTCTCCACAGCAACGTCATTTCCCTGCGTCGCTTGTGTAAATACAAACACTCAATCTAAGGAAGACTTCGCTATTTTATTCTCTGTTGTTTCGCTTCATTTCGAAATATTCCAGAGTTGTTGTATTTATTTCTATCGTGACCTGCAGCAGAATTGTTCTGCAATAATGGGATTTCCCTGTTATCTAAAACTCTGGGATTCCCCCAATGTACCAGCGTATATACTCAGACGATATTTTGACAGACGATATTTTAAATTTTCTTGTATAAATGGGCATACTGTAGTTTATAGTGTATGTGATTTTCCCACTGTACTCCCAGAAATGTTGAATTCTTTCTGCGGTGTTGACTTGTTGTTGGGCTCCATCCTATGACGTTTGTTATCTGGTCTATTCACGCACATGTGCAGTCCTCAAAAACCTGTTAAAATGCTGCTTATGCCGCATTAAGCCGCATTCTTCAGGAGAAACCTGGGCGTGTTAAGCCGGTTACTCTTAATCCCATAAGGAAATCAGCATTCTTGTTTGCATGACGTTTCAGAATGGCGCTTTCTGCAAAAACACTGAAATAAACTGTTTTCTTAAAGGGATAGTTCACCCAAAAATGAAAATTCTCTTATCATTTACTCACCCTCATGTCATCCCAGTTGTGTATGACTTTGTTTCTTCAGCAGAACACAAACAAATATTTTTAGAAAAATAGTTTAGCTCTGTAAGTCCATACAATGCAAGTGAATGGTGATCAGACCTTTGTAGCTCCAAAGATCACATAAAGGAAACATAAAAGTAAGCCATATGACTCCAGTGTTTAAATCCATGTCTTCAGAAGTGATACAATAGGTGTGAGTAAGAAACAGATCAATTTTTTTTTTTTTTGTTTGCTTTTTTTTTTTTACTCTTAACTTCCACTTTAACTTTCAGATGTGAAAGTGAAACTAAACACTGATGTAAAAAATATCTTCTCACCGACACCTATTATTGCTTTTGAAGCTATGGATTTAAACTCTGGAATCAAATGGATTACTTTTATGTATCCTTTATGTTATTTTTGGAGCTACAAAGGTCTGATCACCATTCACTTGCATTGTATGGACCTACAGAGCTGAGATATTCTCCTAAAAATCTGTGTTTGTGTTCTGCTGAAGAAAGAAAGACATACACATCTGGGATGCCATGAGGGTGAGTAAATGATACATTTTTTTTTTATTTATTTTTTTTGGTAAACTATCCCTTTAAGTGCATGTAAATGTGGTCAGTGTGTTTTCTAATGAAAACTCTGTGTGGATGTGACCTTAATTAACATTTTCTTTTTATTTTTTTTTATTTTATTTTTTTTTATTATTATTATTTTATTTTTAATCGTAATGTTATTTTAATACGAATTACTTCTTAATTATAATAGGTTCTGCCACGTTCAAGGACATTGTACTATGCCGATAAACACTCACTCGGGATATACATATATATATTCCTTGACATTTAATTGCTGCCTTAAAGGAATAGTTCACCCAAAATTAAAATTGGCGTCGTTTACTTACCTTCATATTGTTTCAAACTTATATGAATTCTTATTTTCCATGGAACACAAAAAGTGGCAAAATGTTAGGCAGTGTGTTAGTCCTTTCCCTTTAATGTTTACAGTAAAACCAAAGTGGTGGTAACAGAGTTACAATAGTTCATTGCACCTTCATTCGAAAACACTACAAGTTTTATCCAGTCATGGAAGAAATTACATGCATTACTGTTGCTCAGGAACTAACCTTAGATTCCCCATGTATGCGTATATGCGTATGTGTGTAGGTGAATGTGTGGACCGCGTGACCCAGAAAGAAGACAAGGTGTCGGCCATGCCAGCAAAAAGCAGCCTTTCCTGTCAAGAAATGATGTTATGTGGGTCAGCATTTATTAGAGAGTTATTTGTCATTCTCGTGTTGAACAGACTGGAGTGTGAAGTCGTTACTGCCTTGCTGCTGTCTGCCACCAGACCTATTATTTCCTTCACAGGAGCTCACAAACCTCTTTGTTACATCTCAAGACCTGCTCGATCCATACGGTGCACGCCTCTGTGCTCTCCAACTTTCCCCTGTCTGCTTTTTTTTTCTCCTCGCAAGATGATTTTCATCTCCAGTTATGCTGGTCCCAGATGCTTTATTGGATTGAGTAAGAACGAGTGAGGCTGAAATGAATTCTTAGATATTGTATGCTCATGTTTGTGTTTGTTATATGACATGAACTGCTCAATTAAAGGAATAATTTTGCCAAAAAGTTACATTCTGTCATCATTTACTAACTTTAAACCCCTGTGACGTTCCTTCTTATGTTGAACACAAAAATATATGTTTTAAGGAATCTGATGACTGTATGGCATTTAATAATAAATCACTTTAAAGCTTAAAAAGGACTCAAAAGTATCATTAAAGTAGTTCAAGTGTCTCGTGCATCATATTCCAAGTCTTCTGAAGGCATATGTAACAACACAAACATTAAGATATTTGCAGTTAAAATCTTGAACTATGGACTTGAATTTGAATATTTTAACTCTGTAGGTCCATACAATGCAAGTGAATGGTGGCCAGAACTCTGAAGGTTCAAATATCACATAAAGGCAGCATACAAATAATCCATACGACTCCAGTGGTATTATCAATGTCTTCCAAAGCGTTCCAGTTGGTTTTTGGTGAGACCAGACCAAAATATTACCCATTTTTCACTGCGCATCTTGTCATTTAAGTCACTAGGCACGAATCATGATTTCAAGCTCGATTACACTTTCTAGTGCTTGATGCATCCAAAGAGCGCTAGATGGCGCTATAGGAAGTGTAATCAAGCTTGAACTCATGATCACTAAGGAGACTGCTGTCAAGATTTATAGTGATAAAGGAATTACATTGTGGTCTGTTCTCACATAAAACAGACTGGATTTCTTCAGAAGACATTGATTAAACCACTGGAGTTGTATGGATTACTTTTATGATACATTTATGTGATATTTGGACCTTCAGAGTTCTGGCCACCATTCACTTGCATTGTATGGACCTACAGAGCTGAGATATTCTTCTAAAAATCTTCATTTGTGACTTTCTTAAGCTAAAACAAAACAAAAAAACATCTCAGCTCAGCAGGTCCTTAAAATGCAAGTGGATGGTGATCCAATTTTGTAGCTCCAAAAATCACAGACATGTCATCCTAACGACTCCAGCGGTTAAATGAATGTTTTCTAAAGTGATACATTCGTTTTTTAAGTATTAACCATCGCTTCTGGTCAGCAGCGGTATACGCATTCACAAGATCACTGAGTTGACACGGTCTTTCATGTGACAATTTCACGTTGTCATGTTATGGATGTAATATCACATTTTTCTCTCGGTTCAGACATCCATTATAAGCACACAAACGCACCATCGTGAGTTAAGAAACAGATAAATACAGATCTAAACCAAAACAAACAAAGCTTCTTGTAGAGCCGAGGAGGGCGGGGCCGGGCTGGAATGAGACACACCCGGTCCCCAATCAGCCTGATGGGGCGCGCGAGGGATAAAGGCGGTCGGGGACGACAGTTCTAGAGAGAGAGAATTGCAGGCAGCTGTACTGTGTGTTTTTAGTTGTGTGTTTTGGTTGTGTTTTTTTGGTTAATAAATTGTTATTTAAGTTGTCAAGCCGGTTCTCGCCTCCTCCTTTCCACTGAACCCCCCTTACACTTCTATACAGCGTTCCTCCTACTCATTTGTAAACAGCACTGCTTTTCCAGCTGTGTCGCACATGCATCAGTTCTTGCATCTCACATGCAAATGCGATTACATCACACACATAAACCGCTGCTAACCGGAAGCAATCGTTTATAGTTAAAAAAGTACTTAAATATTGATCTTTTTCACACTAAAAAAAAATTGTGTTGCTTTAGAAGACATCCATTTAACCACTGGTGTCATATGGACTATCATTACATATAGTTTATGCTGAATATCTGTTCTTTTTGGAGCTTCAAAAGTTTGATCTCCATTCACTTGCAATTTAAGGACCTACTGGGCTAAGATATTTTTCTATTTTTCTTCAAATGTGTTCTGCTGAAGAAAGAAAGTCATACACACCTAGGATATCATGAGAGTGAGTAAATAATGAGAGAATTTTCATTTTTGTGTGAACTAACCCTTTAAGTGAACCGGTTATTTCGGACAGTTAATTTAAATGAACCAGTTAAAATATACCAATACATTATATTTAGCATGGGAAGGTTTTAGTGAGTCCCGGTTCTCCCTATGGCCAGTCCGCCCCTGCTGCTGTGTATCAGTATATTCCGATTTAGTTTTAAATGGGGTGTTTTCTTGTACAAATGTATGTTCATTTAAATGTTGCACTTGACTGGTTTAACCAATTTGAAAATGTAATAAATGGTTTTACTTTAGTAATACTGTAGTAACCATGACTGTAGTAACCATATTTATTGTTGTGGTTTACAATATTTCACAACAAATATAATGGTTAAACTATTGTTACTGTAGTAAAACCATGGTTTATTTTTGTAAGGAAATTTTACACTAAAGTCTGTAACTATCTGGTGATCTGATCGAATTCTGCAATTAGAACTTCTGTTTGCAGAATTAAATATTATCATCTGATTTTTATATACAGTATATTTAAATATTGTCTTAATATCTTCAATGTTGTTAGTAGCTTGTAGTGCAGTTAACTACTTTTGTTTCTGTAGTTTAACCAGTGGTGGTTCTGGCTTACTTGGTGCCCTAGGTGAGATCCAACGTGGCACCCCCCTTAACTTTTTTACTCTATATCTCCACTTTCACATCTTAAAGACACATGTGATGCCTGTTTAGTTTCACTTTCAGATCTGAAAGTGTAAGTGGAGATTTAGAGTAAAAAGGGATTATTGATCTATTTCTCACCTACACTTATCAAATCACTTCTAAAGGCATAGTTTTAACCACTGGAGTCTTATGGATTACTTTTATGTTGCCTTTATGTGCTTTTTAGAGCTTCAAGGTTCCGGCCAACATTCACTTGCATTTTTTGGACCTACAGAGCTGAAATATTCTTCTAAAAATCTTAATTTGAATTCAAAAGAAAGAAAGCCACAACGTAAAAAAAAAAAAAAAAAAAAAAAAAAAAAATTACAGAAGAGCATATAATGACATGAAGTTCACCATCAGGGTAACATATGTGAAATTAAAATAATGCAATAAACATTAACTAAACTACATCATATATAACACAAAACATCCCAATGTACATAACTGATATTAAAAATAAGAAAAATAAATAAATATTCCATAAAATATAATGAAATATGATGGTTCATGCAGGGAATTGTGGGAACGCCCGATTATTGTTTTTACTGTAATTTTAACAATAATTTACTGTACAAAGTAATGTTTTTATTTATTTAATTGTTTTATTGTAAAAAAATATTGTATTGTCTTTTAATATATATATATATATATATATATATATATATATATATATATATATATATATATATATATGTATAAAATACTGTATATTTTTCAGTTAATACTCGTTAATCAATTAACTGTTTTTTTTTTTTTTTCCTTTACAATTTTTACAGTCTTTTACCATTACAATGTTTTTGGAATGTCATGAGGGTGAGTAAATGATGAGAGAATTGTCTTTTTTGTGTATAACTAGACAACGAATATAGCAATGAAGTAACTATATGCGTATAGCAATACATTTTATATATATATATATATATACACTACCGGTCAAAAGTTTTGAAACACTTACTCATTCTTTATATATATATATATATATATATATATATATATATATATATATATATATATATATATATATATATATTACATTTTAGAATAATAGTAAAGTCATCAAAACTATGGAATAACATAAATGGAACTATGGGAATTATGTTGTGACTAAACAAAATCCAAAATAAATCAAAACTATGTTATATTTTAGCATCTTCAAAGTAGTCACCCTTTGCCTAGAATCTGCAGACATGTACTCTTGACATTTTCTCAACCAACTTCTTGAGGTATCACCCTGGGATGCTTTTTAAACAGTATTAAAGGAGTCCCATCTATGTTGGGCACTTATTGGCTGCTTTTCTTTATTATTTGGTCCAAGTCATCAATTCCAAAAACTTTTTTTGTATTTTTTTGTATTTTTTTTTATTTTTATTAAATTGTAGTTTTATAATGAAATAAATTAATATGGTGACACAATTATATTTTTGTCTACAAAACTAATTTCAAATTATATTAATGTACATTATATATACTGAACTTGAATTGCACAATTAAATTATATAGTCAATAAATAAATAAAATGGCAGAATACTTACAGATTGCTGCTTGTGCTATTACACATAATTCCTCATTTCAAATGTAACCCTCTCTTCCTAGTTTTCATTGATGCAAAATCATCGATTACTTTGTCAAATCTGCCCAGCAATCACATGGTGGATGCTTATTTTCTCAAGACCACTGAGTCGATCCTGTGTGACGGTGTAACTATACTGTTGATTATGTTTATCTTATGTTTGTTCAGAATGTAAGAATGCATTATGAACATCTATAATCCTAACCATTTAGAGCCTTTTAGGCTGAGTAGACTGTTAGGAACAACTCGGGGCACCTTTCCCCCATCGTGATCTTGTGAGCTCTGTGCAGTGGCGATCGATCAGGTACCCTGTTGTGCCACCCCAGTGAGCGTTGCCACCCTAGGCGCCTGCCTATATTGCCTATGCCAGGATCCGCTACTGAGTTTAACGTTTGAGAAGCTACAGTTTCAAAGCAGTTGGTCTCAAGTATTAAACTTCAAAGTGTAACTCGTCCTGCACTATTTTTGCTTTTGACTTAAATTATACCAAATTTATATCTCTTATGTTCTTTTATATTGCTTTTTAAAGTTTTTGTAATTTTAAACAATGTTTAAGGTGGCAGAAAATGTACATACACCACAAAAAACTGAATTTATTTTCATAATTTCTCTTCATGTAACAAATTACATGGCATTTGTAATGACAAACAGGAGGTCTTAAAATAGAGCTCATGTCCAAATGAATCCAGGCCAGGCATTGGTGATGGCAGAATAATCCGCTACCCCATACTCCCCTGTGCTTAATGGAGACAGCTGCTAGAAATTTAAAGGACAACAGCGAGAGAAGTCTTAATTACTGGACAGAAGTTAGCCAATAATGAATATTTTATTTTAGTCCTGTCCGATGGCTGCCGGTGAATTATGCCCAAGAACAGATGAGGCTGTGAATCATCATGTCCAGGTAAATGCCAGGATGATGATATAATTGGTTGCTGTGGAGAGAAGCGTAACCTCGGTAAAATGTTAGGCAGGTTAGGGTGTGCGCCATGTAATTCATTACACACAAAATATGACTGACTACGATTATTTATCATTCCTAAGATTCTCTCTCTCTCTCTCTCTCTCTCTCTCTCTCTCTCTCACTCTCTTTCCATCTCTCTCTGTCACTAATGAGCCATCCTGGATGGATCAGCATGCTTTTTTTTTTTTTTTTTTTTTCTTAAGATTTCTGCACTGATTTTGTGGTAAAATCTTATTTGGCGGGCATTCCAGTTCTGTGGAAGTCTGCTGAGCTTTCTGTGAAGTTTAATGGGTGCAGATTCTGTGTGGAACAGCTAATGAAGCAGTAGTGATAAAAAAATAAAAATAAAAATAATAAAAAGTTAAATATATAGGGGAAACCGGGGTTAGTTGTCACATCGGAAAGTTGTCACCCTATACAGTATCTCAGTAAACGATAAGATTTGGAGTCAATAGTCCAATTGCACAAATGTGTGTTTCACAATCAGGTACAGGTATGTTAGTTTCAAACACAAACTTCAAAACTGTAATTAATTAGATTATTTTTTGTAAATTCTACCCTCCAAAGTAAACGTTCACTATCATTATATTTCTGTTATAACTCTTGAGTAAAAAAGCGTGTATAATCAAACCACACTGGCATACATTAAGGCAAGAGTCCGAGAAGAGTATTATAAGGGCAGATTTTACTGAAAATTGTAAACGTCTTCTTAGGACAAAGGTACTTTTCATAAAAGTCAGGTCAAGGCATGTTGTCACATTTTTACTGGGGCAGGTTGTCACATGTGTTTGAAATGTTAAATAATTATTCTATAAATATTTTAAATAATTGTTGGCCAAAACAATGTTTTTGTACGTTCTATTTTATTTTTTATTTTTTTATTGTTTAATGAATCATTTTGTGCGTTATAATTGTTTAATAGTTAATAATAGGCTGTTTAATGCAGGTGGAGATAAAAAGAGAGGTGTAGATTTTGTTTTGGTGGTTGTGACGGTGGGGTGATGGGAGGATGTGTCCCTCCAATATTCACATGAAACCTGCACAGCTAGTTTAATGGCAGGTTCCATTGTGACAACTTTTCCCATACTGTATGACAGCATGCACTGCTATAGGGGCAAGTTGTCACAAAAGGTCAACTTGTGTTCAATGAACTGTATCTTTTTTTGTTTTGTTTTGTTTGTTTTTCTGGGCATGAACGGTGAAAACGATCTATAGCTTTTTTGTAGCCAAGACTTTAAGGTATGTGGCAATGCAGAAATGTACTTTCAAAACAAACCTACCCTGAGAAATAATTACTGGAGCAAAAAGTGTGACAACTAGCCCCGATCTCTCCTATATCTAATGGTTAGTTTTACTTATGAATCTAAATTTCTGTATAGACAGCTACATTTAAACAGAAAATAAATTATGCACATTAAAAACAAAAAATCATTAAATGGCAAAATAAATAAATAAATAAATAAATACATAAATAAATAATAATAAACAGAACATAAATTGCAATTAAGAAATTGCATAAAATATATGTGACAACTTGCCCTGACATCTATGAAAAATACCCATGTCTTAAGAACACAGTTGAACCTTTTGGTTAAAATCTACCTTCATTCCTATACAGCTGACTCTTACCTGTATGTATGCTAGTGTGGTTTTATTGTGTTAACTTATTAATTAGAAATTATTCTAATTTATGACAGTTTTGAACTAGGTGTTTGAAACCAACATGCAAAACCTCTGCTAGAGAAAACACACATATGTGTATTTAGACTTTTGACACAAAAGCTTGTATTTACTGCACAATATCCCTTGTGTCAACTTCCACTTGTGGCAGCTTGCCAGATTTGTTTTCCAACGAATGAATTGCGTCAACGTTTGATGGTTTACATGTTCATCATGCTATACAAAGACTGTCCTAATAAAACAGAGAGAGAGAGAGAGAGAGAGAGAGAGAGAGAGAGAGAGAGAGAGAGAGAGACTTGCCTTGCTCACTAAAACAGACATCATTAAGCAGGGTGGCCTGACTATTTCATGCACTGAAAAATTTATGAATGTGGACACAGAGGTCATGAGGACACAGCTACCATTAAACCAGCCCAGCACCCCCTTTACACAGCAGCAGAACACATCTTCAGCACTGTGTAACCCTAACATTTCATTCTTATTCTGCTGCAATGCTCCACATTGTGTTTATATACACATTTTCTTTTTTCTTTTTTCTTTTTTTTTTTTTTTTTTTTTTTACATTATTCTTACCAGCCACACCAGTTAAGACTTTATATTTTATAAGGTTTAAAATTACACCCAAAATTAAAATTCTATGATTGTTTACTCAACCGTATGTTGTTTGACTTTCTTCCGTGGAACACAGAAGGCGATGTTAAGCACAATGTCCAGGCTCCAAAAATGACAAAAGACTCCAGTTTTTTTGAAGCCATATGAGGAGATGCCATATGATGGCCTATTGCACTAACTGAAGGGCCACATGTGTCGCTTATTCTTATTAATAATGTATTTCTGATCTCTGCAAATCATTTTTATTTTATTTTTCTTAAAATAAATGTACTGTGACGAGGAGGAGGGCGGGGCCGGGCCGTGACTATGCACGCCCGGCCCTTCAATCGGGCTAATCAGCCGAGGAGAGGGATAAGTACAGCGGGATGCGGCAGCTGCGTGTGGCTCTCTCTCTCTCGAACTGCTGCAACCCGCTGCACTTATCCCTCTCCTAGGCTGATTAGCCCGATTGGGGGCCGGGCGTGCGTAGTCATGGCCTGGCCACGCCCTCTTCCTCGTCACAGGTACATTTCTTGTTTAATCATTATTTGTACTTTAGACCTGTTTGCACAAGAAAAACTAGCATCATACCATGTGACCAACATTTAGTTTTCGACCATTCATAATGGGTAAAATGTAACAATTTACGCATAGAGCCACTTTGAGAGCAGCATATCATGTAGGGCCTTAAAAATGCAGAATCAAAAAGGAAAGTTCAATAAAAAAGTAAATAAATAAAATAAAATAAATACTCAAATGTGTTAGTTAGGTATTAGTAAGGTATTATCAAGTGCTACCTTTTAATCTAATGTATGTGTGTTTATGTTAGCTTTTTAACAACAATGGTCAACTTTTAAATGATTTATTGTTATGGCTTGATAAATGAAAAGGCAAAATTCATCTTCTAGATGTAGACAAACTGAAAAGAACCTCGGGGATGTAGTGATTATTTTAAAATTGCTATCTTCAGCTTCGTGCATTTAGTTCTGCTACAGAGTTCATTCAGAATTCAGTGCGACTGTGTCGAGCTCTAATGGAACTTGAACGCAGACAGAATTATTTGGTAAAACACAGATTGAGTCCATTTGAGAATGTATTAGGAGAGCTTTAGCCCATGTTGGAGACATCTTAAACATCAGAAAAGAGAGCATTAAAGTTAATAGGACAGTGAGCAAGCATAGCTAACGTGACGCGATCCACTCTCACGCTTCAGCAAATTCAGCCCGGCGCCATATTTTAGGTCAATTATTTGACGGCTCAGACTCCCCTGCATTATTTAAGCGTGTCATCTTTCGAGCAGTCACATGCTTTATCCTCGCCGTCCACAGAAAATACCACTGATCTATTAACAATTACTTTACCCTGCCACTCTAGCAGCCTATAATTTATCAACCATTAAAAATTGATCGATATTAAAATTTAGCATTTCACTTTTACACTGCTTGCGAGCATCCGAGTGGAATAAAACACAAGTCTCTGAAATATTTACATGAGGAAACTTGATTCGGTTTAATGCTGCTCTCTATCTCTCTCTCGGGGGAAGTGCTGTTCATGGTGGCATTGAGCCGAGACTTCAGTTTGTTCCTTTGGTTGTCTTCTGATGGCGTGTACTGTCCTTACTGTGACTGTATGGTAACATCTTGTTTCAGGCTTTGAGTGTGCAGGGTACAGTAGTTCAATATGACATTCCTGTAACCATGAAAAATGCATATCACTGCATGCGATTGCCTCCAAAAGAACTCTGGATGCAAAAAGAGGTATCTATCTATCTATATATCTGTCTGTCTGTCTCTCTCTTTCTCTCTCTCTCTTTCTATCTCTTTCTATCTATCATTGTCTGTCTGTCTGTCTGTCTGTCTATCTATCTGTCTGTCTGTCTGTCTGTCTGTCTGTCTGTCTGTCTATCTATCATTGTCTGTCTCTCTGTCTCTCTCTCTTTCTCTCTATCTATCATTATCTATCTATCTATCTATCTATCTATCTATCTATCTATCTATCTATCTATCTATCATTGTCTGTCCGCCTGTCCGTCCGTCCGTCCGTCCATCCGTCTGTCTGTCTATCTATCTATATATCTGTCTGTCTGTCTCTATCTTTCACTCTCTCTCTCTCTTTCTATCTATCATTGTCTGTCCATCCGTCTGTCTGTCTGTCTGTCTGTCTGTCTGTCTGTCTATCTATATATCTGTCTGTCTGTCTCTCTCTTTCACTCTCTCTCTTTCTATCTATCATTGTCTGTCCATCCGTCTGTCTGTCTGTCTGTCTGTCTGTCTGTCTGTCTATCTATATATCTGTCTGTCTGTCTCTCTCTTTCACTCTCTCTCTTTCTATCTATCATTGTCTGTCCATCCATCTGTCTGTCTGTCTGTCTGTCTATCTATCTATCTATCTATCTATATGTTTCTCTGTCTGTCTGTCTGTCAGTCTGTCTATCATTGTCTGTCTCTCTGTCTCTGTCTCTCTCTCTGTCTCTCTATCTATCATTGTCCGTCCATCTATCTATATATCTATCTATCTATCTATCTATCATTGTCTGTCCGTCCGTCCGTCCGTCCGTCTGTCTGTCTGTCTATCTATCTATCTATCTATCTATCTATCTATCTATTTATATATCTGTCTGTCTCGTCTCTCTCTCTCTCTCTCTCTCTCTCTCTCTCTCATCATTGTCTGTCCATCCGTCTGTCTGTCTGTATATCTATCTATCTATCTGTCTGTCTGTCTGTCTATCTATCATTGTCTGTCTCTCTATCTCTCTCTCTTTCTCTTTATCTATCATTGTCCATCTATCTATCTATCTATCTATCTATCTATCTATCTATCTATCTATCTATCTATCTATCTGTCTGTCTCTCTCTCTCTCTCTCTCTCTCTCTCTTTATCTATATATCTATCTATCTGTCTGTCTGTCTGTCTGTCTATCTTTCATTGTCTGTCTCTCTGTCTCTGTCTCTCTCTCTTTCTCTCTATCATTGTCCGTGCATCTATCTATCTATCTATCTATCTATCTATCTATCTATCTATCTATCTATCTATCTATCTATCTGTCTGTCTATCTGTCTGTCTGTCTGTCTCTTTATCTATCATTGTCTGTCCATCCATCTGTCTGTCCGTCTGTCTGTCTGTCTATCTGTCTGTCTGTCTGTCTATCTATCTATCTATCTATCTATCTATCTATCTAGTTTGTCCCAGCATTAAACAAAAACATGTCAAAAGTACTTTATTCTAATACTCTATTATTCTAATCGAAATATTGACGTGTATTATTAAAGTATTCTAATAGTAAATTGTAAGTCTCTTAAAGCAACATAAAATGTGTTCATCTGCATGAAACACTGGCTAATTTTCACAGACTTCTGGAGGAAAATACGTCTGAAGTGTTCGAATATCCTTAGTTAATCTGTTAAACAGATAAAGACAGACGGCATCTTTCTCCTTCTCAAAATCTCATTACAGGGCTCATCTTCACCTTGCCTACATCTCATTTCAGAAGAGTTTTTCAACACAACAATGTCAGAGAGGAGCGGAAACCGCCACCGCGTGTTTGATTTTAATCTCCATCTTCTGGGAGTTGGAGTGAGATTTCTATGTTCTTCCGCAATTTACATGTTAAATTCTGTAAGCCCTAGGTAGTTCAGGCATTTGTGCGGGAACATTGGGCGGTGTAATTTTCAAACGTTCAATGAATAATTTCATCTCAATTAGAAAACCAGGGCAACACAAATCTGCCCTTTAGCCCAAAACTACTGTTTCCACTTTCTGTTTGTGTCAAACCCCGTCTGACGGCAACATATGCAATACAGGAAGTGAATTTGCAGTTAATTAGATGGTGGCAATGAACAGAGAGAAAGAGAAAAAAGATGTCCTTAATTAAACCAATATGCTGTTTATAGTCCACATATCATGTTTTCCATCATCATGCTGTTCTAAAACAATATTACTTTTGTATTTACTTCCATTAATGATGACAGAATTTTCATTTTTGTGTGAACTATTCCTTTAAAATGTCTTCTTGTTTTAGAAGTTTAGTACAAGCTCTGCACCACCTACTGTATTTAACCACCATATATGTTGTTACACTAAAGATGAATGGTCAAGAAGGCTGTTTTAATCTCCCTCTCATTGTAATTAATAATTTAACAAGTTCTCTCTCTATTGGACTCATTAAGGCCAAACATTGTGAGTATATAACAGAGCAGATGGCTGGAGAGTCAATAAGTGATCATGAATCTCGACTTCATATAGGGCAGATTCATTATAAAAGAAGAGAGTTTTACTAACTCACTAAACCTTTGAAACTGTTTGTCTTAGCTGAGTTGAATCTAAACTTATGTTCAGTCAGGTTTCATGTTCAGTAGAAGTTAAACAAGACATCAGTGAGGTGTCATTTATGTAAAGTAAATCTTTAAATATTACTAGAACTAACACTAACTTTTGTCCCAACCAGATAACAATGTGGTATTGTGTAATTTAACACAATAAATGTGTCAGATTGAAGCATTTATTCCATTTGGCTGTCTGTTAAGGTGTTTGTTTGTTGTCATAGAGAACACACATAAAAAAAAAAAAGTGGAATCAATTTAATTGCACAAGAGCCTCATGTTTTTTTATTGATTGTAGGACAATGGCTTTCAAGTGTTAAGTGACTACAGCTTGATAAGTAGCAAACCATTATTCTCCCAGACTCCTAAAACCCATGTTTGGCAACAATACCTAAACGTATCATAGCCCTGGTGATGGGCTGCTGAAATGTGACACGGCAGTCATTCGGAGGTCACTGCCAATGTTTTCTTCAGTGTTTGATTAGTTGCGGTATGATGGTTATGCAATTGTAAAAAAAAATATTTTAATTTTTAATTTTATTTTTTTGCATGTTTATTCATGTATTTGTTTAGTTTATAATATAATATGACATAGTAGAGAATCAAGTCACTCTTTCAGTTTTATATAGAGAGTATTGCTTTCTTCAAGATTGATATACACACAAAGAAGGTTAATATTAAACATTGATGATGTTTGTATGAGCTGCAAAACACTGAATTAAATGCAAGTGCCACATCTTTGTTGCCCCCTCCGTGAAATGTATTATAGGAAGGTGAATCTCATGAAAGGTCACAATTCAAATCAACATATACACTGGCGGCCATGTTTCGGAAGGAAATTGGTACTTTAATTCACCAAAGTGGCATTCAACTGATCACAAAGTATAGTCAAGACATTACTGATGTAAACAAACAGCACCATCACTATTTGAAAAAAGTCATTTTTGATCAAATCTAGACAGCAGCCATCACTCCAACACCTTATCCTTGAGTAATCATGCTAAATTGATCATTTGGTTCTAGAAAATCACTTGCCATTATATCAAACACTGCTGAAAGCTATTTTGTTCATTAAATGAAGCTGAACATTGTCTTTGTGTTTGTTTTTGAGTTGCCACAGTATGCAATAGACTGGCATGTCTTAAGGTCAATATTAGGTCAAAAATGGCAAACAAGAAACAGCTTTCTCTAGAAACTCATCTGTCAATCATTGTTTTGAGGAATGAAGGCTATACAATGCTTGAAATTGCCAAAAAACTGAAGATTTCATACAAAGGTGTACACTACAGTCTTCAAAGACAAAGGACAACTGACTCTAACAAGGACAAAAAGAGATGTGGAAGGCCAGATGTACAACTAAACAAGAGGATAAGTACATCAGAGTCTCTAGTTTGAGAAATAGACACCTCACATGTCCTCAGCTGACAGCTTCATTGAATTCTACCTGCTCAACACCAGTTTCATGTACAACAGTAAAGAGAAGACTCAGGGGTGCAGGCCTTATGGGAAGAATTTATAAGAAAAAGCCACTTTTGAAACAGAAAAACAAAAAGAAAAGGTTAGAGTGGACAAAGAAACACAGACATTGGACAACAGATAACTGGAAAAGAGTGTTATGGATCTTAACCCCATTGAGCTTTTGTGGGATCAGCTAGACTGTAAGGTGCGTGAGAAGTGCCCGACAAGACAGACACATCTATGGCAAGTGCTACAGGAAGTGTGGGGTGAAATGTCACCTGAGTATCTGGACAAACTGACAGTTAGAATAACAAGGATCTGCAAAGCTGTCATTGCTGCACATGGAGGATTTTTTGATGAGAACTCTTTGAAGTAGTTTAAGTAGTTTTTATTTTTTTTATTTGATTTTTTTTTAATTGTAATAGTAATTTTTCACGTTAGTAATGTCCTGACTATATGTTGTGATCAGTTGAATGCCACTTTGGTGAATAAAAGTACCAAATTCTTTCCAAAAGAGCAAAATCTGTACATTATTCCAAACTTTTGGCTGGCAGTGTATAGATAGATAGATAGATATACACACACACAACAAACTACCATGATGTATGATTACTTTACAATTAAAATAAGATATCATTACTTTTTCTGTTACAGTAATTAAATTAAAGTATTAAAGACAAGTATTTTTGTGTGAAATGTGCTTAATTGTTAATTGTGGTGAAAATCATGTCACAATGCAAATAAATAAATAATAATGATTTAAAAAATGGTTTTACAAATATCATATTTCTACTCCAAATTGTCATTACTGACATATTTCCAGAAGTTTTACATTTTGAGTTTGTTGTAATTTCCATTATTGTTGAGGGTGATTGTTAGATTTTCATTATTGTAATACTCAGATTTTCATTTTATTTTATTTAAATCAGCATAAATTGAAGCCAGTATGACAAACTCCAATGGTGTATAAATATTGTACAATTTATTAAGACATCATATTTTTTTTTCTGTGTTACAGTAATCAAAATTATGTATTTATTTATTTATTATTATTATTATTATTTATTCTAACGATAACAATAATTTGGTGTGTAGTTGTTAAATCATGTCACAATGTAAAAAGGTATTTTTTCATGCAAATATGCTTCATTTTTCCTTAAGCAAAATATAATTATGTATGTCTTTCTGTTGATGTTAGAGTGAAATCTGATCTGGGCATGTTCTTGTCAGGTTTCATGAAATTCACCCAGGAATGCCGCATGTAAATTCCATGTGGTCTTCCTCTTTGCCATATACATGATTTCCTCATTGGCAAACATCATCTATGTAAAACTGTTAACAACGGGCCAGTATGCCTTGAGTTTTCCTCCCAACACGGCAAATCCATTCAAACAAAGCTGGAGATCAGGCTAAGCTATGCGCTGAGATATTTTTGCCTCCTTCTCCAGAAAATGTGCAATTTGGTCAGGCACGAAACAGTGAGGGAGAAAAAAAAAAAATTGAGCAGACCCTTCCAAGCAATAAATCATTGGATTGCTAGTGACACTCATACAATACGGATATAGTGTTAACTGCAAGAGTGAGACAGGACTCTCTGCCCCTCTGGGGTGACCTTGCCTGGCTGCTGTAATCTATCATTCTGACACCGGACACACTGGTTTTGTTTAATATTACACTATTGGCATATACAGTAAACACAATGCAAAGAAAATGTACACACAGACATGAGGTGGGACAAGAGGAGGTACATGTGTACACACAAGGAGAGATGCATTGTGTTGTCAGACCAGTGCTAACTTTATTTTACAGGGTTTTGGGCTCATTACAGTTTAATATGTGGTTTGCAGTCTTTATATTATTGGATTACATTGTATTTGATGGCTTAATCTAGTGGTTCAACATCACAAAAATGTTTGTAATGTAAATCAATTGCTCAAACATGACAGTTCTACAATCATTAACTCATTCTCATTTTGTTTCAAAACCCGACGGAACACAAAAGTAGAAACGTTTTAAGAATCTTAGTGCAGATATTTGCTAAAAAATGACTAGGTCTGTCAAACTCCAAAACGGAGTAAAAAACAACAACAAAAAAGCTTTCAAGAAAGACGATTATTAAATAATAAATGCTTAAATTCCAGTCTGTTCTCCCCACAAATCTATTATTTGGCTTATTGGAATCTGAAAAATGGCGATACTTGGTATGTTGCACATAAATAAATGAATAAATAAATAAATAAATAATACAAATTCCACTTTTGTGTTCCAGAGAAGAAAAAATAAATAAATAAATAAAAATAAAAATAACAGCACATGGGTTTGGAACAATATGAGGATGAGTAAACAATGACAGAATTAAATATTTAGGTGAAGTGTTGCTTTTAATGTCTTTGCATTTTTTTTTTTTTTTTTTTTTTTTTTTTGTTTTGCGAGAATGTTTGTGTGAAAAAGAGCTGCATATTTGCAGTGGCCTAAATGGTATCTCACCATTTTCAGGGGAAGAAATGGGGTGACTGAAGTTCACCAATCTGGTCTGACACTCCGGGTGCATAAATAATGTATTTAGGGTGACCATTCATCGTTCTTTATGTCACACAAATAAATTATTGTTATTCACAATCTGACAGTCACACACACTCCGTCCATCTGTCCTTAGAGGCCGTTTGAAACACTGTGAGTGCATATAAACAGTTTGATTCTCATAAAACTCACCTTCTTCTGCAATTCCATAACATGTATCTTCTTTTAAATACAATACTGTTGATAAAAAAATAAAAAATAAAAAAAAATAAAATAAATAAAAACAACCTGATATCGATTTTTAAAATCCCAAGACTGATCTCTTAGTTTTACTGAATTGTACTTTAGTTTTGGTTGTGTTGATTTTTATTTATGTTAAATAAATAGCAATTGAACTACATAGTTTGGGCCTTGTTGACATATAAGGTTTGCATAATTAACAGTAGCTAAGAGAGAATTTGACAGCAAAATTATAGCTGAAATATACACAAATGATTCAGAATCAAATCAAATCATATCAGAAATCAAATCGAGAGCTTGTGAAACAGAATCAAATCAAATACTGAGCTATAAATTGAATCAAGTACAGAGCTATAAAATGAATGTGGAGGACAGATAGGTCAGATAATTTTATGAGAAATGTTTGTTTAAAAAAAAAAAATAAATAAATAAAGTCTGACTTTTGATTGCAAACTTTGTTATCTCGAAAAATCTTAGTTTAAAGGGATAGTTCAGCCAAAAATACAAATCCTCTCATTATTTATTCACCCTCATGCCATCCCAGATGTGTACAACTTTGTTTCTTCAACAGAACACAAATTAAGATTTTTAAAAGAATATCTCAGCTCTGTAGGTTCATACAATGCAAGTGAATTGTGATCGGAACGTTGTAGCTCCAAAAATCACATAAAGCAGACATAAAAGTTATCCATATGACTCCAGTGTTGAAATATCTATATCTGCAGAAGTAATATAATAGGTGTGGTTGAGAAACAGATCAATATTTATGCCCTTTTATAACTCTAAATTTGCTGCTTTTTTAGTTTCACTTGCACATTTGAAAGTGAAAGTTAAAGTGTAGATTTATTGCAAAAAAAAGGACTTAAACATTGTTCTGTTTCTCACCCACACCTATTATATCGCTTCTGAATATATGGATTTAAACACTGGAGTCGTATGCATTAATTTTATGTTTCCTTTAAGTGATTTTCGGAGCTACAAAGTTCTGATCACCATTCGCTTGCATTGTATGGACCTACAGAGCTGAGATATTCTTTTAAAAATCTTTATTTGTGTTCTGCTGAAGAAATAAAGTCATGCACATCTGGGGTGGCATGAGGGTGATTAAATGATGAGAGAATTTACATTTTTGGGTGAACTATCCCTTTAAGACATTGTTGAGACCTCTTCTTAAACTCTCAAGGAAATAAATGTGAGATATCTGGCAACTTTTTTTCTCAGGAGACTTAAGCAAAAATCTTTCCATTTTGCTCTCCATTCAATCTCATTGCTGTGTAGGAGAAACAAATTAGATAATTAAGAGATCTTATTTGTGATTGTATCTTTTTTTGTTGTTTGTTTGTTTTTTGTTTTTTTAATGGGCAGCAAAAATATAATTGAATGCCATGAAAATATATTTTTCTTATCTTTTCAATACATTTTCAAAAACAGCTGTTTTCATAAACAGAAATTATTTGTGCTCAAACCACCTTCCTTTTCTGTTTACCTGCTCTCAACACACTCATAACACAAGCACGTGCATATTTGTGTGTGCGTGAGTGCATTCGGAATGATAAAGCGAGCACGCTCTCCTCTCAGCGAGGGGCTCAGGTAAGGTCCTCAGAGAACACGGCAGATAAAGACGACGTTCACGCCAGCGAGCCGGCTCCGCCACCGTGACACAAACACATCGGTGGAACATTCCGAGGTGTGACTCAACACCAAAAACAGCCGCTTTTTTTTCCGAACAGCACTGGCATCAGGCGCACACTGGCTGAGGTGTGATTTTCCCATGTAAATGGAGGTCAGCGGCATCTTTAAAATCGCCAGCCTGCGTGTCGTGGCTGTGTTTGTTTTGTGTGATTATGTAGTACCTGCTGGAAAGTTGCTTATTTCTGTGTGTAAATTGGATGTAGTATTTTGCAGAATGGCGCCCCAGGCAGAGTGTGAGGTATTGATTGAGTTGAATGCGAGAGGAGACACAAGAGGATTCTGGGAAATAGAAAAAAATAAAAAATAAAAATAAAAAACATAGAGCAACCATATTGGAACAAAATCCACCAGGAGTTGAGATAAAAGTAACTATACAAACAGAATCTGTGCACTGTGACAGGTGATGCGCTATGTCAGAAAGATGTGTAGGAAAGAAAAAAAAAAAAAAGAAAAAAAAAAAGAAGACTTTTTTTTTTTTTAAGATTATAAGTCTTTTCTTGTCTGTCTGTGATACTACACACACAGTAGAGTTTGGAATAGAGAAGTGGTTCCATTTAAAAAAAAGTAGTTTAAACGAGTATTTTTCTTTATCTTTGGTTGCGATTCTTAAAGTGTGCATTATTCAAGTGATGCAGAAAAGCATAATAAAATACCCACCTGGTCTCATAGAAACACGTTACTATACCTACAGTTTTGCAAAGGATTTTTACATGGCTTGTTGCACGTATCATGACAGTTTCCTGGTGAAATGAACACTGGAGGCGCTATAACAACAATGACTTTTACTCCCTTTTACACAAATAGCGAGTAAGTTGGCAGATGATCAGTTTATAAACACTTTTTGCCATGTTCCTTACACAGTGCAATGATCTTGTGAAATTTACTATAGTGTATGACTTGCGAGACTATGCATTTTAGTGTTTGCATTACATAACCAACTACATTTACAACCTTGTTCGAGCACAATCAAATTGCGCGGTAGCTCAACTGATAGAGCATTGCACTTGCAAGGCAAAGGACCATGGTACGAGTCCTGAAGGGTACAGGAGTCGACTCGTGAGCTGAAAGTGTCATAGAAGTTCTGCAAAATAAGGACCGGGGTCCTTTGCATAGCAAGTGAAATGCTCTGTCAGGGCAAACTGATTGTGCCTGAATAAACTTGTAAATGCAGTTAGTTATGTAGTTCAAACGTTAAAATATATGGCCTTACAAGTCAGGCACTACAGTACAAGTATTTTGATGGCATAAGATAGCATTGTGTGAGGAACAGAGTGAAAAGTAAGTATCTATGAACTGATAATCTGTTGTTTTACTCTGTATTTGTGTGTGAGTGAATATAAGTAATAGTTGTTGTAGCGCCTCTAGTGTTCATTTAGTCACATAGCATTGATGGCTCAAGTGATTGGCTGATTGCGTGCTCGTGAACAAAAACGGCATCATGCAGGTGGCATTCTTCCTTAAAAGTAAACAAATTGTTATTCGAATTGTAAAGGGTCAGTTCACCCAAAATTGAAAATTGACTAGATTTTCTCACTCTCATGTCATCCCAGATGTGTTTTACTTTCTTTCTTCTGCAGAAGAATATTTTAGCTCTGAAGGTCCTTACAATGCAATTGGATAGCATGAGCGTGAGGAAATGATGAGATAAAATTTTCATTTTTGGGTGAACAATCCCTTTAAGGAACCAGGATTGATGAATTCCTTATGATGTCCATCCCTAATGCAGACGCAAACCTAGACAACAGATTCATTTTTATTTTATAGGTTCTTAACCTATTCAAGCTAGAACCACAAACTGTTTTAAAAATGTGTTTGCACTGACCAAACATGCTAAAAAAATCCCACTTTCAGTTGTACCAAATTACATCTGGTTCTTCAGAGGGCATCACTTTCCATTGGCGTAAGTGCTGTTGACAATCCAATTGAATCAAATCTAGCATGCATGTGCACATTTTCAAACATAAATGTTTATTTTGTCTCAATTGTTCCTGCTCACACTCCCTCTCTCTGTTGTGCAAAGATGTATTGATTCGCCCGTGAATCTATAACACCAATGAACTTGATGGAGTTCCTGACAAGCTCAAGTGTGGCTCGGCACATAGACGCGTTTGTGGCCATGTTATTTCTCTCGCGAGGAAATGAGCAAGACGCATAATCCAATATATATATATATATATATATATATATATATATATATATATATATATATATATATATAAACCAACGGCCTGCACTGTATTTACGGAACGCTGTAAGACTTCAGCTCATAGTTTAACTCTGCATAGTTGGCGAGAAACATGATGAAATATGCATGAAACTGATGTTGTAAAAGTGACATCTAAATGACTTTGAGAAAGCAAACTTTAGCGAGTTTACCCTTTACCTGTTTCTTTCTACCTTTTCACTCACTCACTCACTCACTCACTCTCTTTTTTTTTTTTTTTTTTTTTTTGGGTGGGGGGAGGCAGACTTTGTTATGTGTCAAGGTAAAGAAAGGGATGATTTTGAAAAAGAAGACCTCCTCTGGAGAGAAGACATTACGCTACCCTGCCTTCATAGTGTCCTTAATACGACAGGTTTGCCTCTCAAAGACGCCGCTACAAACGGACGCTGCTAACTTCACAGGCTGCTCATAATTGTGAGAATTCAAACAAATCTGTGTGTCAGGCAGGCAGACTGAACTTCAATGGGAGAGCTCAATCACATGTCTGTTACCTTGAGTCAAGCACCTTTTTTACTCTGAAAATATATGGAAAAGACTATTGATCAGGGCCGCTCACCCAACCACCTGGGGTATAAACTGGTGTGAACTAGTGTTAGACAGTTCAGGATTATCTGCATCACTGATGTTTGGATTTTCCATCATGCACTGGAAATATATCATCGTACTTCAGTGACAGGAGGATAATGATGGTTTGGTCAGGCTTTTCCCCCTTTTTTGTTTTAAGGGCCATATTTTCTCTTCTCCCATAAATAAAGAGAAAGTTAATGAGAGAAGAGTGAAAGAGTGATAGTTATATATTTCTCTAGGGTGTTGTGGGTGGTTGCCAAGGTGTTGCAATAAAGTTGCTTAGGTGTCCTAAATGTCTGTAGTGTTGTCATGCAGTTACTAGGGTGTTCTGAGTGTTGGGGTGGGAATCATTTCAGAATTTTATGATTCCGGTTCCGATTCTGATTCCCCTTAACGATTCATTTTGCATTAAAAATTCCATTAATGATTATTTTAGTACTTTTGAGGAAGATTCATTTGGTAATAAAAAATGCCATTCTTATTGCATTTACTGCCCTCAGCAGTCTGTAACCAAATGATGAGCTCATTTCAGATATCGACAGAGGAAATACAACAAATCAGAAACGGAATACACTGGTCATGCAGAATGTTTTGCAATGTAGATTCAAAAGAACCGGGAGTCATTCGAAGAGTAATTTGTTCAGGATCGAACTACAAGGTTTGCATTGTAAATTTCAGGCTGTATATATATATATATATATATATAATAAATAAATAATAATAAAATGGCTAATTACAGTCATTCCGGAATTATACTACACTAGCCACGCTGTATTTTCGAGCTGTAAGAGTCATTTATTGGGGAATCGGATTACATTGGTCGCAAAGTATTATTCCCTCTGTAACTGTACAGATTCAAAAGAACCGGCTCATAAGAACCGAGTCATGCGTTCGGGAATTGGTCAACACTGGTCACACTGTATGTTTCGTCTGTAGATTTGAAAGAACCGGCTCATAAGAGTCATTTCTTTGGGAATTGGATTACACTGGTGATGCTGTATGTTTTGCAAAAAAAAAAAAAAAAAAAAAAACGGCTCATGAGTCATTTGTTCGTGAATCTGGCTGTACTGGTCACACTGTATGTTTTGCACTGTAAATGCAAACAAAAGGGCTCATTGGAGTCATTATTTTGGGAATCTGACTACACTGGTCACACTTAACTGTATGTTTTGTGTTGTAGACTACCATTATCCAACCGGCTGTGTCTTCAATGAATCAACTCATTAGAGTCATTTGTTCGGGAACTGTATCGTACTGGTCATGCTGTGTTTTGCGCTGAATTACACTGCAGGCAATGCTGTCAGATTTAATTTAGTATGATGTTCTGTCCGCATCTGTGGAACATTTCATGTTTGGGAACTGAACCAGAAGTCATGTAAATCATACAGTTCTGTCAGTAAAAAAATAAATAACTAAAAATGGTCGGTTCCCAACCCTAGCAAACATACCTAAGTATTTTATAATGATTCATTTTAAATACCTTTTTCCTATAGCACTTAAAATTTTAAAAAAAAAAAACATACTGGCCCAGTGATGTGTAAATTCAGTGCAAGAACTGAACTATGTGTCAACCCAAATATAGCCCTTTTGAAACTAACATATGAAGTGATAATTAGCTTTACCTATGCGAATATATGTTAATGAGTATAGGAGCTGTTAGGTGATCTACAATAACCTCTTCTAACCTGTCCACATTTAAAAACATACAGTATCTTCATCCGTACATTCTGTGTAAAATGTGTATGATGTATTCCTAGGTCAGCACATCAGAACTCGAGACACTCTTTCAATTACTACTATGCTGACATTTGCCCACCCTTTATCAGGGAGATCTTTAATCAATGCTGACTTGAGAGGAACATGGTAAGACTGGTTTGATTTAATATCTCCACCTCGGTAAAGGTGAATGTTGAACATTGATGATAATCTATAATGGAGGTTTGATGAGACTTTCTTTTAATGTCTGACAAACAACGTTTGATCTTTCTGTTCCATTTTTTTTTACCCGTGTTCCATAATACGATTGGTTAAACTTTGCATATATGACATAACTCCTCGATAATAGTCAAACAGTCAAAAGAGAGCTGTAATGCTCTTTTATGAACCATTTAAGCTTCAAAAAGGTAATATATATATATATATATTTATATGTATGCTTATTTCAGCAGGATTCAGAGTTTATTATATGATGGCCATTGTTTTCCTTACAGTGTAATAATCAAGACTCCCTTTGGTTTGCACATCAACCTTTTAGATAATAGTGGTTGTTAACACTGTCATACCATCCATGCTGATTCTTTCTCTTTCTCCCCGAAGCGAATTACACCAATGCAAATGTTAATAGGCCACAAACAGAGATGCATGTGTCATGTCACTCTATTGCATTTGATCTGTTGTTTTATTACACTGCAGCAGAGGTTTTATCCGCCTTGAGACTGAGGAGTGTGTCATTCTCTGGTCACTTATTATTTTTCACACTTGACTGAATTTACAAGAAGTAAAGGGCTTATGTTACCAGGAGGGTTTTGGCTTAATTCTGTTTATCACTCTGCAGGCCTGACAAGAGGTAGATATGTTTATTGTTACCCTGTCATGGCTGAATTTGTCCAACATAATAAATAACTGCACATACTTCATGGCTTCGTTTCAGCAGCACGAAGCTTGATGCCTGTATTTTGATTCATTGTGGTGAAAGACGAAGCCACCCAGTCTTGCCTATTCCCTAAATACCAGTGTACTTTTTTTTTCTTGAAGTCACCTTGAAACAAAAGGGCCCTAATTACTGTCTTAATACATGTTTCTGAATTTATTGTGCAAGATTAATTGGTGCATGTCATCCTAAAAAAAACTGGTATAAACTGGTATTTTTTTTATTTTGTTTTATGTTTTTAACTCCTCTTCTTCAACCACCTGACAACATTCTGTTATGTAATGCCCACTTTTCAAAATCCAATAAATTTAAGATAAATAATAAAAAATTAAAAAGCCTTTTTTCTTGTTGAATATCCTGTTTCACACAGTTTATTTAACAGTTTGCGAATGCTGTCTGGCAGAAATTGATTCCATGTTTTAAAGTGTGTAATTTCTGTTCCACTAGCTGCACAAAAGCAGAATAGAGCACAACAGTACCCGACAACTTTTTCAGCAGTCTTGGTTTCAGAAGTATTTTTCCTATTATTTTATTTATTTTTTTATATTTTGTTTTTCATAATTATTTTATAAAATTCTTCAAAGAGTTCTAAGCCATGAACCAAACCAACCAGCTTTAAGGTGAATCACAACTCACAGCTCACAGTAGGTCTGTCTTTAAAGGTTTATAAGTTATCGTTAAAAATGAATAACCCTATGAAAAAAAAATCAATTGGTTATGGACAAAAAACAAAATTTGTCATATTATGGAAGTAAAATGGGTTGTGAATACTTTCAGGCAGACAATGTTTCAATTTTGTAAAGGTGAGGCGTGTAATTTTTGTACGACTAATGGAACTGCACAAACGGAATAAAAAATAAAATACATAAATAAATAAAAAGACTATTTTTAAGCTTTCTTATATACATATATATATATATACAGTACTGTGCAAAAGTTTTAGGCACTTGTGAAAAATGCTGCATAGTGATTATGTCTTCACAAATAATGCCATTAATAGTTTTCATTTATCACTTAATATCATACAATGTCCAGTAAACATAAAAAGCTAAATCAATTTTCAGTGTGCCCACCTTTGCCTTTAAAACAGCCCCAATTCTCCTAGGTACACCTGGACACAGTTTTTCTTGGTTGTTGTCAGATGGGATGTTCAAGCTTCTTGGAGAATTCACCACAGTTCTTCTATCTATTTAGTCTGTCTCAATTGCTTCTGTCTCTTTATGTAATCCCAGATTGACATGATATTCAGTGGGGGGCTCTGTAGGGACCATGACATCTGTTGCAGGGCTCCCTGTTATTCTATTCGAATCTTTTCTATTGCAAAATAAATGTTTGAGAGTTTAACATTTATATTTCCTATTGACACACTAAAGCTGAAGATATAAATAACCATCTTAAGACAAATGTTTTTGTGACACATCTTAAGTGCCTAAAACTTTTGCACAGTACTGTATACACAGGTGCGATATGATAGGTGTGGATGAGAAACAGATCAATATTTAAGTCATTTTCTTTTTTACTATAAATCTACTTTCAAACAACTCTCCTATGCATAGTTCTTCTGTTTTTTGGCCATTTGCATTCTTTGTGCAAATCCCCACCTACTGGGGTGTTGTGCAAATATTATTTATTTATTATTTTCCTTTGCTTTCTCCTTCCCTTTTTTTCTTTCTCCTCCCTGCCCAGTAGGTGGCAATACGCATGAAGAATGTGCAAAGAATGAACCAGAGCTGAGATATTCTTCTAAAAATCTTTTTTTTTTTTTTTTTTTTTTTTTGAATGTATATTAGTGAATGTTTTTTTTTTTTTTGAGTGTGTGTTCTGCATAAGAAATAAAGTCAAACACATCTGGGATGGCACGAGTATGAGTAAATGAGGAGAACATTTTCATTTTTGGCCGAAGTATCCCTTGAAGGTTTAATGAACATCTTAAATTAATATATCTCCAATTTTACTCAAATTAACTGCTACCTCAGTGTGCTGACAGAAACACCTGTTCAAAACAACCTGAGCGTTTTCCATGAAACATGCTGATAGTTTGTTTCCGCTAAACTTTTGATATACATTAGTCAATGGACACACCAAATTCCTCTCTTGTGGCTCTAATCCATCTTTGTAATTCAGAAAATATCTGTGAAAGTTTTTTTTTTTGTTTTTTTTTTTCTCCTTATCACTGGTGGCTGTGAGCTGCTCGGCTGAAATATGGAGCTGCTGATGGTTGTTTTGGACTTTGTTTAGGAAATGATTGCACAAGACAGGTTCCTCCTTAAATAAGGTATAAAAATGTCACTTTATGAGAAATTTACACCACTGGAGTTAGCAATGGCCCATTAAAGACTATTTAATGCTATGTAGTGCTATAGTCTTACATCATAACTTTAAGGCATTATTCATCCTTATTCTTTTGCCCACCCTAAAGCTTCCAAGCTTCACAATGACAAAAACACACCAAAAGACTATTATTAAAGTAGTCCATATAGTCCAAAGCTATACATTAGCTTAATGTGAGGAACAGATCAACATTTAAATAATTATTTACTAAAAATCTTCAGATTGGAACAATATGGAAATGATATGTGAGTAAATAATGACCACAATTTTATTATTGGGTAAACTTCTCCTTTAAGACCATAATTGTGAGTAGGCCTACCATTCTGTCTGTCGATGCCTTAACTTTTTTGAAAGTGTTTATTTATTTATTTATTTATTTATTTATTTATTTTTATATATATTCTCATAAACTCATTAACATATTTCTCCCTTGCTCCCACACTTTTCCACTCTGTTATTTTTGTGTCACAATAACATGAAAGTTGTTATTTGTGGAAGTACCTCTTTATCTAGTGTTTATAGTGTGACGGGGACAAAAGACATGAAAAAAAGAGAAAAGCTAAATTAATCCACTGTGAGAGTTTTATTTTAGTATGTCTGTTTTTCTTTGTTAAAAATGTACCTTTTAAGGAGTGACTGAAGTAATCGTTAAAAATAAAAAGTGCAAACCCCAAATTCCCAGACTCTTTGTTTACAGAAAGTTGTGTGATAATGCAATCAAGTGCATTAGCAAAGTGTGACAAAACAGGGGGGTTGCACATATTTTACGTGAAATTGCCTCATTACTATGTTTTGCCAATATTGGAGTTATGTATCAGTGACTGTTCATTAAATATCACAGAAATGATCAACAGTCGGCCCCGATCTCTCCTTAGGGCTCTGCTGACATCCTAATGATGTTGTTTTAATGACTGATCCCAGTCTCTGAGGAATTTACCCTAATTTAAGAGCCTTTCCTGGTATGATTAATATTTCATAGTGTTCAGAGATTGCAGGTAAATTTAAGATTTTTTTTTTTTAATTTTAATTTTTATTTTTTTTATTTTTTTTCACATGTTTGGTTTTTGCTGGAAAACAAGGTAACTCATCTAATGTTATACTGCGTGAAAGTTCATGCAAAAATAAATAAATAAATAAATAAATAAATAAATATAAAAATTAGAATATAAAATGATATATATATATATATATATATATATATATATATATATATATATATATATATATATATATATATATTATTATTATTATTATTATTATTATTATTATTTCATTTACTTGTATTTGTAAATTTACATTTAGTACATTTAGTGTATATCAGTATTATAGTGTATATTAGTGAATGTCAACATCATATATTATTATTTTATTTTATATTATTTACTTCTATTTGTAAATGTAAGATTTGTAAAAAATTTAATAAAAAAAAAAAAAAAAGTCTTTTTTTTTTAGTGAAAGAAAGTAAAAAACAAATTATACTGGGCTATCAGTATTGCACAAACCAAACCACTGAACTTGGATAATGGTTCTTTATAAATATTTATTGGTTGTTCAAATTGCATGAACTAATGTAACATAAAAAATAAATAAAAATAAATAAATAAATGTAAAGAAATAAAATAATATATTTAATATACAAATGAACATTAATCAATATTTAAAAGTGTTTTGTTTTTCTTTTTCTTCTTTTTTTTTTAAGTAAAAATTATTTTCCATTGTTAGTTCATGTTAACTATTGTGTTTACTAATGTTAACAAATCCACCCTTATTGTAGTGTTACCAAAATATTCAATTACAGTGATATTTAATTACATTTCATTTAATTTCACTGAGGAAAAACACACATGCCGAATCTAATTTGAATCCTCATGTTTATTCAGTCATGATTTATGCATATGCAAGTCACCAGGTCAAATGTTAAACAAGTGACACATGTTGACATGACAGGACCTTAAAATAAAAGGTTTTTTCCTGTGTGTTTGCTTATCTTGATAAACTTTACATGGCCCGGGTTGCAAATATAACAACGTAATTAATTTCAGTAGCAATAAAAATAAGAACAGTGTCTAATTACAAGCAGTTCTGCAACATAATTGCACTGGCCTGCACGTTGTTCATTTGTATTATTCTACTTTGTACTTATTGATAGGACTGCACAAAAAGCATGGCCATTAATGGATAATGTGACTTTTGTCTTTATGTATCTCTTTGCAGTCAGCAGGTGTAATATTAGACACTCTATCTGCAGTTTGTGTCAGTGGGACGGCCATGCCGGTCTTTTTAGCCAAGCCGGTGACACTGGGGCTCTCTGACACCACCTTTCACACAGCTGACAGGTTTCACTGTTATTCCATGTTTGAGGCTCATTAAAGTGAACAGAAACTCTACAGAGCTGTTTATTTTGCTCTGAAATCTGTGGAACAGATTGCTAAACATTTAAAATCAAGAAAGTCAATTGGGTCAATTTTGATTTCATGTTGAGTTTAAGGGACTTTAAGGGATTGCTCTGTCTATGTAGCCTATGCCACATTGACAAAGTTTGTCATTAGTGCCATTCATTTTGACTGTTATACACTTGCGACAGAAGTCTATGGGTCACAATTTGAGGAAAGCGCCCTTTGAAAGCAGTTCTTTTCTTTGGTGCCAAAAGAACCCCAGAGTACTGGAGACGAGGGTTTGATTATGGACTGTAAATTAATCTATATTTGAGTTATAAAACATTGAGACATCACTCTACTTTATTGAGAAAAATAAAATAATAATTAAATAAATGAATAATAATAATAATAATAAACAGAAATCATTGGGAATCGATGTTGCATCAATGTCTGATGTAGAAACATTCCCGTCAGCTCACTAAAGATCCAATCTAATTAAAAATAAGAGACAATGCATGCGTCCGAAGGGGCTGCTGGTGATAAAGGAGGCAATGTATGCTAGCAGCCGTTTGGAACCGCGCGGTTAATGAGCTCAGAGTTACAGGAGCTGTTAGGTGAAGAGGAACAAAGCACGACAGAGACCACCGAGATGCTCTTCAGGGGGGAAACGGAGCAGGGTAAGAGGGATGGGGGCATTTTGGAGAGAGAGAGGTCAGGTGTGGTAATAGAATCCTGCCCCGCGCAGGCCCCCTTGAGCACAGACGACAGCGGTGAGGTGAACCCCACTCTTCAGAGGAGCTCCTCATACCGGTCAAGGCCACAAACCAGCAGGTTATGCATTTATTATTGCCATTAATGCACGCCAATGCGCCGCTGTTGATATTCATGAATACAAAGTATTAATCCAGACAGGGTCGTATCAAAATAAAAAAAACATACTTCACCTTTTCAATTTGAGTTTACGTCTGAAAATGATCGTGTATTCTTGTAGGTAAATTAAATTAAAGGAAGTTCATGTTGTCAAGATTTTCTGTTCTAAGTGTGATTCCTTGATTTGTGGTCATCCTTGTTAGCCATCTCTAATCAAAAGCACTATCTGGACGTGATTCCTTTTTTTTATTATTTTTTTTTGTTTTTTTTTATGTTGTAATTATTATTATTAACATAGGATATGGTTCATTTAATGTACTAATTCAAATGGAATTGGGATCTCTAGTAATTACGACAATAATACTGTCTATGGTCTGCATGCAGGCTTTATGGAAAGATATGTGCTGTGGTTGTGTGTGTTAATTAAATGTATTTTATTTATTATACTTTATTTTCACTGTTGAAGAGTAAATCTGGCGTGATTTATAATACTTACAAGGTGTGTGGATTGGATCAACAGAGATGAAGCAGAAGAATCCAGCAACACTTGTGATAAAAACTTTACATTGTTAAAAAAGAAACCAATGTGTTTTGGTTACAAAACAGAAAAATACTTGAGATATGTATATAACATTGAGACTAAAAGTATTTGGACACTTTGACTACAAAACTGCAAAAACAGCTCAGAAAGTGCAAAGTATAAAGTTAGTTCTGAGAAAATAGCATCATTTCTTTACAGATGCTACTTGCTTTCATATTTTGATTACAGCGTCATAACATTTAGACCTTTATAAGGGTGGCTTTCTAACTGCCCACACACACTAATACAAGTTTTGGCTGTTCAGATGGCACTGACGATTACAGGCATGGTGGATACTACATAGAGAAGCGCTTTGATTATGATTTAAAATGACTTGTTTGTCCATGATATACTTCACCGTCTTCCTCTAGATACGAAACAGGGAGAGAAATTGTGCCCATATGTAAGTTTATGAACGTACATGTGAGGCTACAGTGAGATGCAGGGGTCTGTAATCGCCTCTCTCTCCTCCTCATTACATTCTGCATATGTTCCTGGACGTCAGGCTGAAATTGATCGCTTTCCTCTGTTGAAAATGCATGTTCCAACAGCTGAGATGATGACACATAAAATACAATCTCGGCAAACAATAATGATACTTATCACTCACCATTGCACCGTCGAGCTTATGAGGAAATAAATATATATCTCTGTCCTGAAACATTATTGGAACTCAGAAAACATAGATCTCTTTTTGTGGCGCTGATAATTCACTCTCGGCCCGGAGATGGATGGCATGAAGAAGTCCATAAAAGATGTTACCTCTGGATTTCAGCCTCTGTGATTTATTTCATCGCCTCATCAAGATATTTTTCCAGAAAAAAACAAACAAAACAAAAACAAAGCAAATCAGTGTGGCTCGCTCTTTCTCTCCGCCACACTCCATAAGTTTCTAGGGCTTCTATACATTAACAATGCTCTTTATCTCTATTTGCTTTAAAGGAGTTAATGAGTCTCTGTAAGCACAGAGAGGGGGGAAAAAAATCTGTCTTACACTAACTGACCTATGTGACCATACATGTCAGCTACCCAGTTTAACGGGATAATTACCCCAGCCATCAGAACGGCTCTCTCTAAAAATGACCAAGCCTTTTTTTTCCCCCCACTAATTTCCAGTCCAATTTTAATAAGCCTGCTCTGGTAGTATAGCTCATCTTTAAATGCATGTATTTTCTTTGAACTGTGCACACAGTTATTTAATTTTTATGGTTGTTTGTGAAGTGTGACAAAGAAACGCTCATTCCGGCATTACAAATTAAGGGCCAGGGCTTTTTGTTTTATGTGTTAGAGCTGCAATTATCCTGTGAATCTGGCAGAAATCAGAATATATATATATATAATTTATTTATTTATTTATTTTCATAATTGTAACCTCCCTTCCCCAGTGTATGACTCCCCCTGAGGTCCACTTACGATGGTAGTAAAGTTTATTGCTCATAAACCTGTCATCATTAAGTTTATCATGACCACTGTCCACTCTCTTTGCATGCTGCACCTACTTACAGGCTGCGGGTTTGCAGTTGGCTCCAATATAGTTTGCGCTCTTCCGTCCTTGAATAACATCACCTTTACAAAGCCTGCATTATATTGTTACAATACAGTCTGTGTGAAGTTTCTGAACACCCAGTAGTGCGCAACACTGCCCACCCACTTCTTCAGCCGTCTTGGTTCCGGAAGTATTTTTCCCATTCATTTATTTCCAAATGGATTTCATAAAGTCCTTCATTAAAGAGTTGTAAGCCATGAACCAAACCAACCAGCTCTGGGGTGAATCACAACATTACAAACATTTATTTAAATAAAAATAAAAAAAGTATTTGAAAATCAGACAAAAAGACAAATGCACACGACTTAACATCTTTCATGAGGGAATGAACTACAATCCCATGAAGCATAGCGAATGATGCAATCAAATAAAAAAATGAAGAAACAATATAAAACTATAGATTTGATGTTTTTTAATATCAATATAGAAACAATATATCTTTAGTTTATTGCAAAATATTCAGATATATATACAAATATTTAAATAGTTTGAGAGTGTAGGGGGATGTACTTTTTATTTATTTTATTTTTTTTTATTGATTTGAAAAGTAATAGCACACCTCTCCTTAATAAACTGCACCCCCTCCCCCACCCCCGATCACGGAACTCTCCGCAGGGCACCAATTTGAGCAGCGACAGTCCTGAGCATGTGCAATAGTAATGGTGATACTACTGATAATGCTCCATTAGAGTGACAGAGACTGAATGAGAGACAGAACATGAGATAGAGAAAGCAAAAGATTTGTAAACCCAGAGGTCCAGTGCTGTGCTCTCTAATAAAGCAGGTCTCGGCAGCTGACCTCTCGGGTCTGACCCCGTCCTCTCTGTTTCCACAAGCCATTCCACAACTCTCCTGCCAACATTTAAATACTTCCTATAAGACAGCCGGGCACAGGAAGTTGCACACACACACAGTGACTGGAGACGTTGCAGGCAAGAGCATGAAAGAACTGCAGGCAGGCTGGATCGTAAGTAATAAACAACACCTTTCATCACACTTTGTTTTCCTTTAAACTAGTCTTTCTCTCACAGTCGATAGCTGTGTTTGAATCATTTTGCAGTTGTGGTGCTGAGGTTGTGGCTTGTGTTATTGTTGTTTCCGAAAATGTAAATTATATGAAAATATGTTTGTGAATTGAAATAAAAATATAAACTGGATAATTTGCACACAAAAAAAAAATAAATAAATAAATAAATAAATAATAATAATATATATATATATATATCCAAAACTAACTAAAATAAAACAAAAATGGCCACGGATAAATTACAATTTTATTTTTTGATACTGTGAATTTAAATAAAGTTATCTGAAAGAAATTACTGAGAAATTTAACAATGTTAGGCATATTTAAATGACTTTAGTAAACACAGTACTTTGGTGCCCTAAAGTACTAGAACTAAACATAAATACTGGTCAGATATCATGAAAATTAAGTGACTGTATTTGCAACATATTTTAAAAATGAAATCACATCGTTCATTACACATATTGTGGCAGTTTTTTTTTTTTTTTTTTTTTTTTTTAGGTTAATGCTCTATCAAGTTTTAAATCAACAAAAGTGTGTTACAAAACCTACCTACCTCCCAACCCTAAACCTTAAACCTAAACCTAAACCTAACCCATAGTGTCATAAAAAGCAAATGGGAAATCAGAGCACAGTTGCTGAAGCAACCATGTGATTGTGTAGTGCTTCTATGACACTTTTGGTTCACATGTCGACTTGCGTGCTCTTCAGGACTCGTACCCCGGTCCTTTGCATTGCAAAACTATTGCACAATTAGATCGCACTTGAAGAAGCTTGTAAATGTAGTTGTTTAGGTAATGCAAACATTTTAAAATGTATCACCCCTAAAAGTCATATGCTACAGCAAAAGTGTTCCGATGTCATAAGGTAGCATTGTGTGAGGAACAGGGTGAAAAGTGAGTCTTTATGAACTGATAGTCTGCAGTTTTACTCGTGATTTGTGTGAAAGGGAATAAAAGTAATTGTTGTTGTAACACCTCTAGTGTTCATTTAATCATGTTATAATTTAGTAAAAAATGTAGGTAAACAGGTACGTGATTCTATAAGACCAGGTTGGAAATACCACAACTAAAACTAAATACGCAGTTATCAAGCACTGAGTGAAAACTAACAAAACAAAAGTATGTAGCAAGCAGTGAGCTGTGTGTGTGTGTGTGTGTGTGTGTGTGTGTGTGTGTGTGTGTGTGTGTGTGTTGGAATGTATGTGTGCTGGTGCGGATGGGGTGGCTGATGAATGAGGCAGTGTGGCAGATTCACAGTGCAAATCTTACTGCAGCTGTAGGGGAAAACTAATGGCTAGAAGGGACCACCGAGGTCTCTGAGCTAATACCTGCTTCCTCTATCACAAAAACTCAAGCCCTGACACACACACACACACAAACACAAACACAAGTTTTTTGCACCCTGCCAAATGAAAGGACCGAATACACCCACCCAATACACTCAATATACCCAATACAATAAAATACACTCAATACATCCATGCACGCACTATCACGCAAATACACTCACACACATGCACACACACACACACACACACACACACACACACTTGTTCATATGCTGTAAAGAAATTAGTATTGCAGATGTCCATATGACAAAGCATTAGTGCTCCTGACTCAACTTTCTTCCACTTATTTTATCTTTTCTAAACATGCAATTTCACAATTTACCCTGTCTTCTGTCGTTCTTCAAGGGGAATTATGACTTGAATTATTATTATTTTTTTTTCTCCTTCTCACTCACTCCTCATGAAATTTGACCTGCCGTATGTTAATGCATGCAACAATGGCCCCACATATGGCTGCTTGTGCAATCCCAACTGAAGATCTCCTGCATGGGGCCTCATTGCGGAAAAAAAAAAAAAAAATCTCACCCGCGTCATTAACGCAGAGGTGGGATTCACGTTTGAGCTACAGTCACACCAGCAGCAGGAAGACAGGGTGGCGAGACACACACTATCACGTCAGAGGTGGTAGGAGAGACAGTTTGAAGAATAGAAAACAATAAGTAGTTTGAAGGAGTTGTTTGAAGCCTGAGATTTCAACACAGTTCACGGCACTCTGGCATGAATGTCAGTATTACACATGTGCATGTGTCATTTTCTGTGTGACGTCTGGCTGATAAAACAAACTTATGTCTCAGAATTCCTAACTAACAGATACAAATAATAATAATAATTACTTGTCTCTGCTCTGAAGTAAACTTTTGGCACCGTTTTTCTTAGGAACTGCACCAGATTCAGCTCTGCAGAATTTAAAAGCACGTCATTCATAAAATCAGTTTTTTTTTCCTTATTATAATGTAATGTTAAAAGAAATTTGACTAAATGTCTTTTGGCTACCACTAAGAATTTTCAAAAGGAATTTTATTAAGGTCTTAAATTGTTAACGTGAAGCAGAGTTTACTTGATTTTCGAAATACTTGAAGGCTAAATGCCCTTCTTTTCACTTATTTCCTTAAAGTAAAGATCATATTCTAAATTGTGTGTTGTATAAGTGGATAGTCTTCATAGCTGCAGTCTGCCCAGAGTTCCAGTCTCCAGTAACCCGCTGGGCACTGCTTGGCGATGGGCACCATCGTTTCAGATTCTGGGCTCTGGACCAGCAGCATCTGCCAGGGCAGTTTACCCCCAACTGGACTTTTACACAGTACACGCTTCATACTGGGGGCAAATAACTGTCTGTACACCAGCACATAGTGTTCGTATTAACTTGTATCAAATTATTTATTATTTTAATTTTAAATCATATATATCTATAATTATAATAAGTACAAAACATATTAAGAAGTATAAATACATTATGTTAGGGATAATGTACTGTCAGCCGGTTGTTATTGCAAAATATACCCTGATAGGGTGATTAGGACCCTGACTCATAGCAGAGGGGTCTTGTATCACCCTGAAGGGGTTTATTTTGCAATAACAACCGGCTGACAGTGCATTGTCCTGCTTATTACATGGCTATTTACCAACTAAATAAATAAATAAAATAAAGTAAATGAACTTTAAATATTGTTTTGTGGTGAAATTATGTAAATATGTGAGAAGAACATAACACCAAGTTCTGTTGGTGTTTATGTTGTGAAAATGACCGTCTGACTGCTTATAGTGCATCTTATTACAAAACTACTTGCCAAATAAAAAAATAAATGGACATGAAACATTGATTTGAGTTGAAATTATTTTATTAGCTTATTTGTGGAGATCGCACAATGAACCGAGAAGCTGGAAATCCCTGGAAATTACAGTAATCCTGATGTGTGGTTGTTACTCAGAGATCTCAGACCACTAGATGGCGCC
>NC_059379.1:4317500-4442500 GCF_019703515.2 Myxocyprinus asiaticus | reverse complement strand
GTACCATGGTATTACCATAAAATGGTAATGGTGAAAATGTTTTTTTGGACTAACCTCTACGACTTTCTTTCTTCCCCCAGTGTTAGGCATTACTGCCTTTGTTCCCATTCTATGGAAACCGGATACCTCCAGATAGAAGGGAAATAAAAAAGATAATTTCTACTTATTATCACACAATTGCGACTTTATTTCTTGAAATGTACACTTCCTTTCTTGTAATTGTGAGTTTATGTCTCGAAAATGCTAGCAATAAAGTCACAATTGCAGGAAATTCACACTAGCGCCATCTTTGATTTTGAATTGGAATGAGCATATTCAGTATACAACGTACAAAGAACTCCAGACAACATGAGTTGTGGAAAATCAGATGTGATCTAGGAGCTTTATACAGCTTTAAACTGACTGTGCCAGCCCAGTCTCATGAAAATTTGCACATATTTTATGAGTTGGCTATTTCATATGAAGTTTTTCGTATGAGTTTGTTTGTATAAATTTGTACGATTTCATCACGTGCAAATGCCCGGATAGGTAATGCGGAAGTAAGCGCAAGGTTTGCATACAAGGCGTTAAGGACATGATTATTTTTTTTATTTTATTTATTTATTTATTATTATTTATTTTTTTTATCCCAATTTGGAATGCCCAATTCCCAGTGTGCTTTTAAGTCCTCGTGGTAGCGTAGTGATTCGCCTCATTCCGGGTGGTGAAGGACAAATCCCAGTTGCCTCCGCGTCTGAGATCGTCAGCCCACGCATCTTATCACGTGGCTTGTTGAGCACGTTGCCACGGAGACATAGTGCGTGTGGACGCTTCACGCCAACCACCGCGGCAACCACGCTCAACTCACCATGCGCCCCACCAAGAACGAACCACATTATAGCGACCACGAGGAGGTTACCCCATGTGACTCTACCCTCCCTAGCAACCGGGCCAATTTGGTTGCTTAAGAGACCTGGCTGGAGTCACTCAGCACGCCCTGGGATTCGAACTAGCGAACTCCAGGGGTGGTAGCCAGCGTCTTTTACCACTGAGCTACCCAGGCCCCCCTAAGGACATGATTATTAATATTATGCCTTTACCCAAACCCCTTATCTAAACCTAACTGATCAGTAGAGTGTGTAAACATGATAGGAAGCTGTTGAGTGTGACAGAAGCAAGTAATTGTCGCGTATTAGATGGAAAAGATGTGCAGCGACATCATTTGCTGTAGTGAAAGTCATATGAATTCATACAAGTGCAGTCGTACGATATCATACGAATTAGCCAAATTTAGGATAGTCGTATGAATACTTACGATTTCACCGTGAGAGTGTGCAGGTTTGTGCCATTGAAGAGATAGTAAGTCTATCCCTCACAGCCTTGTTGTCATTCCCATTAAAAATCAAGTCTTGAGATATAAAGTTGAAATTGCGAGCTTATGAGAAATAGGCTTAATTGCAAGAGAAAATCACAAGTGCTCGATATAAAGATGCAACTGCAAGAAATATAGATGCATTTGCGAGTAATAAAGTCACAACTGTAAGTAATAGTCATAATTGCTTGTTAAAATTCACAATGCAAGATATAAAGTCGCAATTATAAGAAATAGTCTAATTTGTGAGATGCAGTCACAATTGATAAATTTAAAAGATTCAATTCTGTTAGATTCAGTTCTGAGAAATAAAGTTGCAATTGCTAGAGAAAAAGTCACAATTGTGATATATATATATATATATATATATATATATATATATATATATATACACACACACACCAACTATTTTATTAGGTACACCAATTGTGTGGCAGCATAAAATCATGCAGATACAAGTCAGGAGCTTCTATTAATGTTCACATCAACCATCAGAATGGGAAAAATCTCAGTGATCTCTTCAACCGTGGCATGATTGTTGGTGCCAGGTGGGCTGGTTTGAGTATTTCTGTAACTGCTGATCTTCTGGGATTTTCACACACAACAGTCTCTGTAGAGCAGTTCTGTAGAGGGAAATTACTTGTTGATGTGAGAGGTCAACGGAGAATGGCCAGACTGGTTCGAACTGAAAGAAAGGCTACGGTAACTCAGATTACCCCTCTGTAAAATTGTAGTAAGCAGAATAGCATCTCAGAATGCAAAACAAATCAAATCAAATCCCTTTATTGTCACTCAACCATAAACACAAGTGCAACAGTGGGTGAAAATCTTGGTGCAGTTCTAAGCAACATAGCAGTATGACAATTACAATAAACATCTGATTTACACATAACATAGTTTACACATCTTGTTACACAACACAATATACAATATACACCTAATAATATACAATATACAGTATACACAAATAAGAAGACTGTATACAATAAAAATAATACACAATATACCCCTAATAATATACAATATACACTATACACAAAATAAGAAGACTGTATACAATAAAAATAATACACAATATACCCCTAATAATATACAATATACACTATACACAAAATAAGAAGACTGTATACAATAAAAATACACTGTATATAAATATCAATAATGCGCTTTGATTAATGGCACTAAAATGGCGTTATAGTAATACGTTGATACATTATTAATCATTTACGCTGACATCATCCGGGGAAAGGTGAGCCACAGGTGAGCCAAAGTTGCACACACTCCCATTCGTTTTTAAGCAGACACTCAGTGCTAATTCGGAAAGACATGAAACAAGAACTAAAGCGCCTGGGGTGTTCATTGCCATATGTTGAATTTTTCACGTATGATAAAAATACTCAAGCCGCATCACATCATCCCTTTTTGTAACCATTTTAATAGTGAGGTAATTCCTTCTATTGTGATGTACAGATTCAGAATGTTGAATATATGTTGAGTTTGAAATGCACTTTATGTTGATGCATGTAGCATGCTGATTCAGTAATTATATATATATATATATATATATATATATATAGTGATATATGATATATATATATATATATAGTGATTTGATTTGATTTGATATATATATATATATATATATATATATATATATATATATATTTTTTTTTTTTTAAGGACCCTGATGAAAATGAACCATGGTTTTACTATTGTAATATTGTAGTAACCATGACTGCTGTCACCATGGTTTTCTAAGCAGAAATCATGGTTTTGATACAATTAAATATGGTTTTATAACATTAATACTGTAGTTGCCATATAGTAACCATTATTGTATTTAATATTGTATCCATGACAGTAACCATGTTGATTTTGTGGTTACTATGTTTTACTACAAACAGCATGGTTAAACTATGGTTACTGTTGTAAACCATGATTTTTATTAAGGGCAAACCTGTTGAAGTGTTAACCAAATAGATTCTTCTTTGGATTGGCAGTAATATATATATATATATATATATATATATATATATATATATATATATATATATATATATATATATACTGTACATGCAATGAAAGTAAATGGTTACTGAGACATTCAGCATTTTTTTGTGTTACACACACAAAAAAAAAAAAAGTCTTACAATTTTGGAACCACATGAGGGTGTGTAAATTATGACATAATTTTCATTTTATTTTATTTTTTATTTTTTTTATTTTTTTTGAGTGAACTACTGTATATATTTTAACCTTTAAGCTACTGTCAGTAAATTTTATTTTCCTTTTAACATATGTCATTTTCTTTTAATGTTCTTCATATCTATACTTTTGTCTTGCGTATATAAACGATAGCATCTAGCACATTCTTAACAGATATATTTCTTCCCTTGACACTTTGAAAATAAGACATGGTGAAATTTGAATCAAAATAATAAAACATTATCTCATTTTTAGATCAAGTCAGTCTTTGCTAGTGGATCGTAAATTAGCCACTAATGAGACGCTAATAAAACCCTTTTAAAACACTGTGAGTGGCAGACATGTTATTGTGTGGAGTAAAAAAGGTGTGTATCTGAGCGGTTTTCACACAATAATAAACCATAGTCTACTGCCGGCAAATACAGTCCTGTGGCTCTGTGTGCTTATAACTGTACAAATCATCACCTGTCCTTGACATTTGTTCTTGTTAAAGTGGGTGTGTGAGTGCATGTCTTTCTTTCTTTCTTTCTTTCTGTCTGTCTTTGTAATCCTTTGAAATAGTATAAATTAACTGTCATTGTATTAATATATTTAGGTATTTGTACGTAAAGTGTACTACTTTTGGATAGACACTGACTCTGTATGTAGAATAACATATGGACAGCATTAAAAACATACACATAAATATATCAAAATACCATATAAAACGATACAGTATTACATATTTTACCATCACTGAGCCATGAACCATTTTGCATGCTTATACACTGATACTACACTGATAGACACAACATCCACATATGGACTACTTCTGGAATGTAAACCCTTTTTGGCCTATTTTTGTCTATTTATGGTGAATTTATTTCATATTAGTTCAATATTTGAGAAGGGAAAAGAGCATATCAAGTTGTTGATCAGCAAGGCAAAAGTTAGCAGTGACAAAATCCCCAGCAGGACTTGGCAGGATGTCCTAATTATTATGTATCTAATGAATAGTATTGGAATTTTCATGTTGTTATGTGTTAAGAAACATTGACCTCATATTTTATCACAACAACTTACCTAAAGGATTTCTTTCTTCATCTAGGTGTATTTCAAGAGGCCAAGTAAACTCAAGTTACTTTTATTTGCATGTTTTAAATAATAATAATAATAAAGAAAACTATTGTATTCAACATAAATACTATAATACTGCATATAAAATTAATTAGAAAAATAAATTACAAAATCTACAGTACAATGTAATAAAAAAGGGAAGTCTGACACCAACAATCATCCATGTGATTATCTAATCAGCCAATCATGTTGCAGCAGTGCAGTGCATAAAATCATGCAGATATGGGTCAGGAGCTTCAGTTAATGTTCACATCAACCATCAGAATGGTGAAAAATGTGATCTCGGTGATTTGGACCGTGGCATGATTGTTGGTGCCAGATGGGCTGGTTTGAGTATTTTTGTAACTGCTGATCTCCTGGGATTTTCACACACAACAGTCTCTACAATTTACTCCGAATGGTGCCAAAAAACAAAAAACAAAAAACAAAAACAAAAAAATTCCAGTGTCAGTTCTGTGGATGGAAATGCCTTGTTGATGAGAGAGGTCAGCAAAGAACGGCCAGACTGGTTTGAACTGACAAAGTGTATGGTAACTCAGATAACCGCTCTGAACAATTGTGCTGAGATGCGGGTTGGCACTATTTTAGCAGCACGAGGGGGATCTATGCAATATTAGGCAGGTGGTTATAATGTTGTGGCTGATCGGTGTGTGTGTATATATATATATATATATATATACTTTTTTTAAAAAAATAAATATTTATTTTTTTTTTTTAGAATAACCCTCTCTTCAGTCTCCTTCCACACATTCCACTGCCAGCACCGTATTTCATTCCTGTTTTCTGGATGCCTTGCATGATGTCATTTCCTTTCGAAGCTCCAAGATAAACATTAATTTCTGGATCACCTGGGGTAGAGTTCTGATAGACAGCTCAAGGATCTGAGTATTCCCTTACATAATTAGCAAACCCAGGCATGGGCATAATCTCATTCTCCAGACCCAGAAATGATGTGCCCTGGAAAGACAAGTTATTTTTATTGATTTATTGATTGATTTCTGCTTTATTCTCATCCCACCACTGTTGACACCTGAAGTTTATGTATTCAGATAAATGTGTCTGTTCTGCTCTGTTTGGGAACATAGTTTTATGCTCTTGAAAGTTTCGAGAATGTACTCCTGTGTGATACAGTGGAGAGATAATTTTTTTGTGTGTACGTTTGCCAGTGTTTGATTGACACTGATCCAGAGATATACCTCTGTATCCAAGTGGGAGTGAGATATTTAATCATTTGTAATTATGTTTTTGCTGTAGTGGAAGTTGGAAGTCAGCAGGCATGTGTGATTATCTGTGTGTAAGACAAATATGATGATTAACAAAGTTGGCCCTAATTTAGCAACACATGTCCATATTTGACCGTCTAATACAACAACAATAAAATAGCATATATGCATGGCAATGTTCAGAATGGAATACTAGCTTTCAACATGCTAAATACTCTGTAGGCTAGTATACGCTGTATACTTCCCACTCTTAAAAAAAAAAGAAAAAAAAAGAGAAAGAGTAGGTATTATTCCTTGAAAAATATTTACATTTAGTCATTTAGCAGACACTTTTATCCAAAGTGACTTACAAATGTGACACATAGCAAGCAATTTGTCATACAAAGTTTAACAACATCTGCAGTATAGGACTGCCAAGTTCTCAAAGTGGCTGGAGTAGTAAAGATGCTTGCTGATTGTTTTTTGTATGTTAAGTGCAGTAGTAAGTGCAATTAGTGTGGGTTGGTTAAGTGCTCATGGAACAGATGTGTTTTCAGCTGGTTCTTGAGTATTGAGAAGGTAACAGCAGATCGTGTGGAGGTTGGAAGTTAATTCCACCACAGATGAGCAGACAAACTGAACGATCATAAAATAGACTTTGAGCCTCTTTGTGATGGGATCACCTGGCACCGCTCGTTCATAGACAACATAGAGCGAGTTGGATCATAGACCTGAAGAAGTGAATTGAAGTAAGAGTGTGAGGTTCCATTGGCTGTCCTGAAAGCCAGAGTCAAAGCCTTGAATTTGATGCAGGCAGCTATAGGTAGCCAGTGGAGTGAAATCAAGAGTGGGGTGACATGAGCCCCTTTTGGCTGATTGAAGACCAGACACGCTGCTGCATTCTGGACCATCTGCAGTGGCTTATTTGTGTTAGCTGGAAAGCCAGCCAACAGAGTATTGCAGTAGTCCAATCTTGAAATGACCAGAGCTTGGACCAGGAGCTGTGTAGCATATTCAGACAGGAAAGGTCTGAATTATTATATTTCATAATATTTCATAAAAATCTTGCATTTTCGTAGGAGCCTAGTCGTAGAATATCTTACAGTTTTGCCACCTTCTACAAATTATTTTGAGTTTTTAAAAATTCATACTTTTTCAGACAAGCCAAGTCGCACAAGATCAATTTTGCCATGTTGTACACATTTTTTCCAGTTGTCATTAAAATAGTACCTTTTCGTAAAGGCCAAGTCACGCAATATCTTACGTTTTTGCCATCTTGTACAAATTATTATGAGTTGTCATAAAAGTTGTACTGTTTCGTATGAGCCAAGTTGTGCGATATCAATTTTGCCATGTTTTACAAATGATTACGAGTTATCATAAAAGTCGAACCTGTACGAGCCAAGTCACGTGTTACCTTAGGATTTCACCATCTCATACAAATTATTACGAGTTGTCATAAAAGTCGTAACTTTTTCACACAAGCCACATCAAACAATATCTTACATTTTGTCCATCTGGTATGAATTATTACGAGCAGTCAAAAATTTTGACTTTTTGTACTAGCCAAATTGCATATTATCTTACAATTTTGCCATGTCAAACTAATTATTACGAGTTGTCGTAAAAGCCATACCTTCTGTACAAGCCAAGTCACGTGGTATCTTAGTCTTTTACCATCTTGTATATATTATTACAAGTTGTCATTAAATTCGAACTTTTCCATATGAGCCAAGTTACAGGTTTTCTTACAGTTTCATCTATCTATCTATCTATCTATCTATCTATCTATCTATCTATCTATCTATCTGTCTATCGATCTATTTGTCTGTCTGTCTGTTTGTCAGTCGGTCGGTCGGTCTGTCCGTCCGTCCGTCCGTCTGTCCGTGCAATGCAATTCAAATGACCGATGTATGTCAATAACACGGAATAGGCTTCCCTCATCTCGTTCCATACCCCGATGTGTTCTTTTTCCAACGTACATAAAAGTTATTTTACTATTAAAATCATGATTTATGTTTAGGTTTTGGTTAGGGGTTACTGCCGACGCTACTTCTGGTTCATTCATTACATTTGAAAGATCAGTATTCCACACAGTCTGCTTTACTGCTCATTTTGGCAGTGTTGTAGGCCATATGGGTATTCTACAGTATGCATAGACAAAATGAGCATTCTTTCCACAGCAATAGTAAGAGTAGTATGGTTGTATGCAATTCCGAACATAGCCCATGTGTGTTCAAACATTCTTCGAAATGTTGATATTTAGCCGATAAAAGATGTATGTAAACAACTTATGGTCAATTCTCAGAGCGGCTAGACAAGTGTGTAAATATGTGCCATTTGCGCAATGTATCTGAGTTGCTGCTCTGACATTTACTGGAGTTTTGTAATGTGCGACTCTCGCTTTATGCCGTACAAGCATTGGGGTCGTGACTCCATGGTCCATTCGGTATGTTTGGACACTTTATTTTCCTTTCATATGACTCTTTTCTCTTTGATAATTCCTGTTCCACACACACTGACCTCCAAATGTATTCTACCTGGAGCTCGCGAGGCCAGTTCTCTGAAGAATGCGGTTTTCCCCTTGCGACGCCCAAATGCAGATGTTCCACCGCTCTGCCAAGAACTAGCGAGCCTTTCTGTCTCCCACCAGTCCCAGGACAGTGTCACACAGCCATCCATACTGGCACAAACACTACGTGTGTGTGTGTGTGTGTGTGTGTGTCCTCCCCACTTATCACATTACAGAAACCAGCTGATGAATGATTTCATATGTGTTGTATCGTTTTTGTGCAACATTCCTTCTCTTTGGTATGCAGAATAGTATACCATCATACCACTTTTAATATTTCTGCATGATATAGTAAATATACTGTGCACAATATGCAAATTGTATGCATGCCTGGAATACCTGGATGGCTAAATTTCTTGAATGTGCATTATACTGTACAAAAGAACTTATTGCATGGAAAACTGTATTATACTGTCAATATAGTATTCCAGTACAGTGAACTGTTTCTTTAAGATTTTTTATTTTTTATTTTTTTTATTTATTTATGTATTTATTTTTTCAGAATTGGATTAAAAATAATGAACAATGAAAAAATAATTTCTAAGATGATAACTGGATGGCACTTACTGAACATGCAAAATGATGAGGCCATGAGACAACAATATTGCTTACTACTGTGTGAAATGTTCGCTGTGGAATAATGCATACTGTTTACCTCCTATGTTTAATAAATAATACAGTGAATTCAGTAAATAATAAGTTAATATTCAATTTTGAACACTCTAGTAGGTCATCTGGGCTTTCAAAGCATACAGAAACTATATTAAGCATAGTAAATACATACTGTATAATGCACCAATAGTTATGACTAATGGTGGTATGCTATTCAAAATAGCATACTCATTACTGGATAGATTTATTAAATGTTTGAAACAGTTATCGTGGAATAATGCCTACTGTTTTATGTACTATTTTTAAAGACTAGTATGCAGTTTACAGTATATGCTGCATGTTATATAGTAAGTAGTCAGCTAGTATTCCATTCTGAACATAATAGTAGGTAATCCAGGTATTCTGTGAAAAAAAAAAAAAGAAAAAAAAAATGCATGCTGTACACAATATACATACTGTAAACTGCAGTAATAACAAGAATAGTAAGGTAACATGTTATTCCGAACAGCATACTCATTGTTTGATAGAATCATCAAACTTTTGGAATATTTATAGTGGAATAATGCCTACTGTTTCAGTAATCATCAAAAATAAATAAATAAATAAAAACTAGTATGCAGTATACAGTATGCAGTTTCATTATTCAGTAAGTACTAAGCTAGTATTCCATTTGTCCACAGCCTGTATTTAGTCCTCTGTCTCTCAGTCATCAGTAATGAATGGAGGACTTTAAGCACTGTTCTTAATTACTCAAATGACAAATTGAATTTGGTTAATGGTGAGGATCTGAGTTTTGGATATTCTTAAAGGTTTCACTCCTGTGTGCAACCGCAGTGACCAGGCTAACCAGAAACATGCTTTCTCCATCAAGTTGTGGGCTGCAGCTGACTGTGGGAGTGCTTACTGCTCAGCTCTGGTATTCATGCATGGATTTGTGTGTGTGGGATATTTCCTACAGTTTAAATGAACACCAGGTGGCCTCTATGATCAGGCCATTACTTCATGACTGTGAGCACCAGGTCATACATTACCCAAACTGTGAAGACATGCTCACACTATAAACTACTGAGAATCACATGTTGGGGATACAGTATACACTTAGTTACAGTGATAATCTATCTATCTATCTATCTATCTATCTATCTATCTATCTATCTATCTATCTATCTATCTACTTAGAGTTAGTACTCACACTGGGAAATACCCTTAAACTGTAATTAGAACATGAGTTTATCATTAACATTTATAATATAGGCCAATACCCTGTCAGTCATCGGCATATCCTTGTACTACATAAAGAGTCTCCAAGCATTTATGATCAAATTATTATGTTTCATTACAACACATTACACAGGGCATAATACCAGTTCAATTTAATGCACAGATAAATAGAAAATCCTATTCATAGCATCCTCCTAAATATTTGTACACTGTGCATCTTAGCAAACGTTCAAAAATAAGTTTCATTCAGAAACATTAACCCCTTCATAAAATCACAATTCTTACCTGCTCATCTGATGGACCTGTCTGTCTGCTTTCCTCACCCAGAAAACAACAACTGATCATTTCTATGGACACCTTTAACATCTCCACTGACTCCACATATGACTCATGTGATATATTTCATGTTTTCTAAATGCATATGATAGTTTTGTGTGGGAAACAGACCTACAGACCAATATTGCACATGTTGTCAGCCACTAACTGTGTCTAAGAGACACAAAGTTTTATTCCTGCAGGGGGCACTTGACGCTATGTAAACAGAATCCTCCATGCATCTGCATTTAAATCTCAAATCATTTTATATCTTATTGCAGACATTTTTATACCGAATAGTAGGGGTGTGACGATACACTTAGCTCACGAGACGAGACGATACACGATATTGGGTTCACGAGAACGAGACAAGACGATATTTTAACACTATTTTTAAGAAATCTTCAATGACGAAATATATGACTGGAAAAATAGTCTTTTATTCAACAGAAAGTCACAAAATGCAAAACAATGCAGGTGCATTTTGAAATGTGTACGGCACTATTTTCTTACAGTGCTTACATATTGTTCGTGTCTTGTCTGTCACTCTGTCGCCGTTATTTGCTTCCACTGGGTACCCAAAATGCTGCCACACAAACGATTTAAATGTGGCAGGGGCATCTTCTATGCTAATTTCACCCTCACACTCTGTCATGCTGATATCGTGAGACAGCTTTTCACCTCGACAAGAAATATCATCACATTCTCGTGGCACGAGATCTCATCACACCCCTACTGAATAGTTATTTTTAATAAAAACTGATAATTGCAAGGATTCATATACTGAATGGAAATCCGCCTCAGCAGTATTTATAGAACTATTATTAATTTCCTCATCCATTAATCATAAATGACTGTGATTGGCCCATCCTATCCAGCACTGAGAAAAGTAACAGGTAGACTACCATGTGTCAGCACTGTCAATGTGCTTTTTAGAATTTAAATCTCAGAATGTTTTATATCTAATTGGAGACATTTTTACATTGGATAGTATTAAAACAAAACAAAAAAAAAAAAAAAAAAAAAAAAAGATAATTGCAAGGATTCATACCTGTGAATGGAAATCCGCCTCAGCGTTATCTATAAAAGCATTTATTAAAACCCTCATTCAGTAATAATAAATGACTTTGGTTGGCCCATTCTGGTCAGCACTGAGGAAAGTAACAGGTACCATGTGATTTTGCCATCTACCTTTGAGGGGGTTGCACAATAGTTGGGTGCTACCAACTCGTACAACGGAGGAGGGACTTCAGATTTTTGTCTGATAATGACAGACTCACAGTTACACAATTGCAATGTATCTCATACTACAGCGTTAATAATGAAAATAAATAAATAAATTAAAAAAACTTGAACAAGGACACATGACTGGGGGGACAATTCAAGCCCTTCACAGCATTGTGAGCCCCCACAATTCTATGCCAAATACTGTATTACATATCATACTAAATTTATAAGTATAATAATATTTAATAATTGTTACAAATAAATATTATTATATTTTTTTTTTCCTGTTTTCCTACCAATAATATATAATGTACGCATTTACAAAAATAAATATTTGTTTACATATTTGGTCATTTTTCAGGGTTTATTGAAATGGCAGGATATGATGGACAAAAAAGAGTCAAATAGAACTGTGGAATGTTGTGAGCCAGATTTGATCTCATATGTCAGAGCACATGCGCTAACTACCAGTCCATGTCCCTAATTATTTCAGAATATTTTTATGATACTTCTGGTGTTACAGTCCTTCAAAAAGTGAAGTTTACAATGTGACTTTCCCTCAGACTTTTGGACAAGTCATTTTTAAATGCTCACCGATATTCCCTCATCTTCTTTATCAAGTCATTCCTACAAATCACACCCCATTGGTCATCCATCAGTCTGTGCCGATCACCAGAGACCCCCTCGTTCCCAGTTGCATTTGTCTTCCTCTGAACTATCAATCCCTCCATCCACAAACCAGCTCTCATTTCGCCAAAATGACCCCCTCTTCTCTTTCTGTCCACTCAAATTGATACGTTTCACTCCACCGTTTCACTCCAAGAGACACAGTTGTTAATTCATCGAGCCAATCCTAGAAATCCATCAACCCAACACGACTTTCCATCAGAACATTTGAATGGGCATTTGAATCTCATAAGTAGCATTGAAAAGTAATTTTAGTGAATCAAATTGTTCGGATGGTTTACGTAAATAAATAAATAAAATTCACGGTTACGTGGTTTACATGCAACTTGATCTCTGGCAAAAATCTTTGTGTGCCAATGATTTTTATTTAAACTTTTTATGACCTTATACTGATAAAGGTTAACCGTTTAAGGCGTATACATGATTTGACATGTTGTCTTTTTATTACGCAAAACCAGGGTAAGATCATGCATGTGAACATGCTCATTGCTGAGACAAGTTTCATTTTTGCATAAACTGTTCCTTTAAATAGCTTCAACGTACAATAGTAAGCTACTTACAGTAGTTTGACTGTTATTTAACTGTTTTAAATCATAAGTAGCAAGCAACTCAGCAAGCTACAGTTTTGAAGTAGCTTCCCCAACACTGGTTTCTGCATATCTGTGCGTCTGCTTTGTGAGATCCTCCTCAGGCTGGAGGTCAATAATAAAACAAAGTTTTGAGGAGCTACTGGAATATTCACGATGCGGCAGCAGTATATGGTTAAAGGGCTTGTAGAAACACATCATTAATCCCCTGAAAGAAAGTGCACCTCATTGCAGTGACTCTTGAATTTATAACACTCCCCCTTCGAACGCCTTAACGATCACACTGCATACGTTGATGTATGGATACCGCCCGTTCTCACAGCGCGTAATGGCGGAGCGAGTGGGAGAGAGTTGCCCTATAGCTAATTTGTATCATTCAGTGGTGTGACTGTTTGTCAGAGCCGAACTGACTCTCTTGACCTTCTATTTCTTGTGGCGGCCGACAAGTGGCTTTGCCTCTGGTAATTAGTTTTCAGCCGCTCTCGGTGCACGCGCATGTGTGTGTGTTTAAAGTTGAGCTTACGAGGGCTAGCCAATGCAGAGTGCTGGTTAAATATTTACTGTTGGAGGCAGATTCACACAACTTTTTAAAATTAATGAGTGGAGCAGGCTGTTTGGACAGTGGCAGCAGTATTGAACTGTTTGTAGAGCTTTTCCACCTCGCACTGGTGACATGCAAGTCACTCTGTATTTTCCTCTCTCCTTCTCTGTCTCTCTGTCTCTCTGTCTCTCTCTCTCTCTCTCTCTCTCTCTCTCTCTCTCTCTCTCTCTCTCTCTCTATCTCTCTCTCTGGAATTAATGGAGAAATGGCCATGTGGTCTCAACCCACGCAGCGAACGAGCCGTTGGATGTGCTTTCTCTATATTAAACTGTATTTGCAATGGATCACTGACATTGTGAAGTAGTATTGGAGAGCTTCAGTGCTCCACTCTTGAAGCATTCAGCTACACTTCTTTTTTGTCTTTCGTATTGTTCAACTCTTTGGAAGTGAAATTGCTCATATTGCTCAGATGTTGCTGTTTTATACCTAAGGAGACCTAATTGGCATCTAAGTTATGTTGCATATGCCTGTGTCCAAGATGTTTCTCTTAAAATATCTTATTAGACATAAAACATAGAAAGGAATGAGACATGTGTTGACGTACAGAAAGAGTTGAGTTGTGAACCTCTAAATTGAATGTAATTGTGTCCAGGAGAAAGATCTGAGACATTAGTGAGATTTAATTTGGGATTGTTATGTCTTTGATGTGTCGCTCAGAGGTTGTGTTTTCATAGCTCAAGAGACTTAACACAGGCCTCAGTTATGTTAAATGCAATAATCACAATTGTCTTAGATGCATCTCCTAAAATTCCTTTGAAATAAGAAATAAAAATAGAAACAAATGAGTATGGAGTACAGAGTGTTAGAGTATAAGATCTATAAAAATAATGTGCATAGCACAGCCCAGATAATTTGGTCTTAGAAGAATTTGATGAGAAATGTTTGAGTTCATACTGAAATCTCTGACTTTTGATTGCAGACTTAGTTATCTCAAATCTAAAAATTATAGAAAATCAAAGCACAGTTTGAGACATTGTTGAGATCTCTCTAATCACTCTCATGGTGAAATCGTCAGGATTCGTACGACTTTTCTGGCTAATTTGTATGATATTGTGCGACTGCACTCATTTGAATCCCTATGACTTTCACTACAGCCAATGATGTCGCTGGACATTGTTGCCATCTAATACGCGACAATTACCTGCTTCTGTCACACACAAAAGCTTCCTGTCATGTTTGTACACTCTACTGATTGGTTAAGTTTAGATAAGGGGTTTGGGTAAGGGCATAATATTAATAAGTATGTCATTAATGCCTCGGGCACAGAAATCACGCTTACTTCCGCATTACACATACAGGAATTTGCACCTAATGAAGTCATACGAGTTTATGCGAACAACATTGTGGAAGACCATACGAAATGTTATGTATTTTTTATTTTTTTTATTGTTGCTTTTACAGTCATTTTAGGGTTTTATAGTTTACAGCATTATGTCTTCACGGCAACAAAGTTGTAATATTGGATTTAACTTAAATAGAACTCGTTTTTGACGCCACTCTGTGGACATTTCACCCAGAAAATGGAGCTCACATGCCAAACGTTTAACAACACTTCCAGCTTTGGCCACTGGTGACAGTGATTCGAATTTCGGTGAGAACTAACCAATTTCAGCAGCAAAATCTAATCTGAGCACAGTTTGAGACATTGTTGAGATCTCTTCTAAAAACCCTTGGGGAGATAAATGTAAAGTTATTATGGTCTTTTTCAGAAGAGGATTTTTAAAAAAAGTCTCAATTTCCTTTCCATAATCTCATTGCTGTCTAGGAGAAACAATCGGGATTTTAAGAGATCACATCTGTGATTTTTCTTTACTAAGGAGTCCAAAAGAAAATGGTTTTGCTCAGAGGTTGCTTTTTCACTGCTAAAGTTAAAATTCAAAGTATCAACTTCGTCTCAGGTGTGTCTTTTAAAATGCCTATAGAGAAAGAAAAATACAAACAATGAAACAAAATGAACAATTTAGTTGTTGACACTATAAAAGTAAAGTGGATACAATAGCTCAGGTCAAATTTTGGAAGAACTCAATGAGAAATAATTGAGTTATACACGTTGAGTATATATTGAAACCTCTGACTTCGGATTGCAGATTTTTTTATCTTGGAAAATATCTTCATAAATCTGAGCACAGTTTGAATCATGTAAGATTACTGGGATCTTTTTACGGCTCATTCCTCAAGTCTCCATTTGCTCTCAATTTCATCTCATCGATGTCAGGAACGTCTGTCGTCCGTACATCATAACACCATAGAGCTTTTAAAACTCACACCTTCTTTTAATGCCGCTAATCTCTCCTGCCAGATGAGCGCCAGATATCAACATCCAGTAAATGACTTGTGTTTATAAAAACAAGGAAAATTGGGTAGTTTGTTGAGGAAGGGGGTGTTGGCACGTAGGCTAAAAGGGATTTGCTACAGTTAATCTTTTTTTTTCCATAGAGTAGATATGTGGGTTCCCTTGTTCAGTCTTTTTGTTGACAGAAGTGGGCTCCATTGTAGCGGCTCCAGAGAAGGGGGTCTTTTGAAGGGCCTGCTATCATCCCACCGCATGCATCGTGCTCTCACCCTGCAGCCAGCTGATAGGCCAGCATCAGCACACTGGGAAGATTGAATTGAAGTGTCACACTTGAGGTGCACGGCGCGATCAGCCCTGCGTGATCGCGAGGTGAAGAGGGGTTATCGCAACGCTTCTTCACTGACTTGTGCGAACGACTGTACGAACGAACGCTCTCCCTCCCTCTCGGCGCTTGTATTTGACTTTGTGTGCATGGCTGAGTTTATTATGACAGGCTGAATGGTGAAGGGGGGGATTAAACTGTTAAGCAGACATCAGAGGCTGTCTAATGTTTAATGCAAGAGTGTGTGCGTGTACGAACTGATAATGAATACAAACAGGACGACATCTTATTTGCGCTGTTTTTATTAGGATGACTGGATATCTTGACATCCGTGGCTATCCTCTCTTAATCTCAAAAGCCCCCAGACCCACATCAAAAAACCTTCATACTTTCCTGAGAGCTCTCCTGAGTTTCTGTTTAAAGGTGAAGTGTGGAATGTATGCGCCACTAGCGTCACCAAATGGGATTGCAAAAATTATTATTCTTTCCAAACAAGTTTGGAGAACACTCCCCTTGTCTTCCATTGGTAAAACAAATAGATAGTCCTGCCACAAACTCTTTGGTGAAGCCAATGTTGCTGTGTCAGGATGCTCAAACAAACTGAGAAATGTTGTGATAGCATCACAGTGCTAATATTTAAGTGGTAATCAAGTACCAGGAATTGGCTCCAGTGATCAGTCATTAAAACACAATAATTGTGTGATTATTTCTTTCTTTTTTTTTTTTTTTTTGTTGCTATTTTGCTATATTTCTTAATTGATAGCCATTCAAGAGTAGCCGTGTATTATGAGCATATATATATATATATATATATATATATATATATATATATATATATATATACACACACACACACACACACACACACACACACACACACACACACACACACATACAGAAATTAGCCATGGTTTTACTGCAGTTACCATAACTGAACAATGGTAACCACAACCTTTACCATGATTTTACTACAGTAACTATAGTTCAACTATGGTATTTGTAGTAAAATCATAACCAAAAAAATGTACCATGGTTTTACTACAGTAACCAAATTTTAACCATATTATTTACTGTAAAGCCATAGTAATAATACGGGACAAAATCACCATGTCAAAAACACATAGTTACTTTTACTATAGTACTTACATGTTTTTTTTTTTTTTTAAACCATTGTACCACAAATTAAACATGGTGTTACTATAGTAAAACTGTAGTAACCATGTTTTTTTGGCAGAATGATCATGCTTTTTATTTTAGTTTTCCTCTATTCCCACTGTGGTTTTACCACAAAGAGCATGGTTAAAATATGGTTACTGTAGTAAAACCATGGTACATGTTTTGGTTACTATGGTTTTACTACAAATACTAATAATTGATCTATGGTTACTTTAGTAAAACCATGGTTCATTTTAATAAGGGATGGATAAAGCTATTGCCAGTTAACCCAAAATAATTGCGAGGGAACACAAAACGATTTTAGAAAATAAATTCCCTCCCTCTCCTCAAAGGGGCTCAGAAATGTTTCCTTACAGCATGGGCATTCTACATTATTGTTTTACCAGTGCCCGATTAGTTGTTTTATGCCCTTATAAGAGTAAAATATACACATTTTCCCTGTCTGCTGCCTTTGAAAGCTCAGTGATTTGCTTGGGACTGTGTTCGTTCTTGAGGTTCCATCAGTGCATCTGTGTCAGGATGTCATTTTCCTGTGGTTCCAGAGAAATAAGGCACATGGCAATTATGGCTCAGGTGATTGGCTCAAAATAAATAAATAAAGAATAAATAACTGCCAACAACTGCCATTAAGATGAATGGGCATGCCAATGGATATGATGCAGTGGCCAAATACGTCTGTTTGACGCATACTGTATGTACATTGACCAACAATTACAAACTACTGTAGCACAGCAGCCTGATCTCACATAAAATTAGGCAAGTGTGTGCCGATTTTTCTTTAGCCAAAGTCGGTATACGTTGACCGAATTTGAAAACACTGCCTCCAGAGGCTAAAGCGGTAAGTGTTTTAGAGCATATAAACAAGTGTGACATCCATTTATATCCAGGAGAGTTCGCCAGAAGCCAGTTGTTAAAAGAATTGTTTTCAGCTGAACAGTGTGTAAAACAGTGAAGAAAAATGTTTATTTTATTTAATCTACCCCCCAACCAAAACCCAAATCTAACCTTAACCATTAGTAGAGACAAAATGCAATGTTAGGGACAAAAATGCAACCTCCTTATCACGCTCGTGATTGTTTATACAAACGTGATTACTTCCTCGTTTGAATGGATATTGAACTGTGGTCTCCCATGCAACTGATGCAATGTGCTAACAGTCATGCCACAAGGGAAAGTAATTGTTGTTGAGCCGTTCAAAATATGTCCGATGGGCATGTCAGTGAGTCGGCATACTGTTGCCGATCCTAGGGTACCGGTTCTTTCGGAAACAGCATGCCGACTTCCCGTGTGATCATGTTGAGCACAGACAGAACTTGCTCTATTGCACCGATCCCTCTTCAACAATCCGGCTGTATTATCTGTTGAGCACTCGAGCCATCAAAGTGACCAAAATACATATACCTTTTTTACAGTAAACGATCATCGCTGTACGTCGCATTACTCTTGAGTGGGCCGTACGCCATGTGCTTTATTCACAAAACAAGTAGGAGATCATCACCTATGATAATGAAGAGCAAACAGGAGTCGGCGATGGCGGCTTTAAAGGTCACACACTGACGAATAATTGCTTCTTACATCCTCCACTACGTTTAACAGGCTCGAGGCTTGACCCCGCTGGCAGGGGCAGTAAATATGCCATCTCGACAACACTCGCAGACGTACAGGCACTGCTGGCTAGTGTTCAGAGCACATTTACAGATCTGAGGTCAGGGCGGTACATCTAAGGGCCACTGTTAAATAAGAGAAATAATGCACCAACTCTCAATGCAGATCAGAATAAGACTGACCCAAACAGCAGGGTCAGTCGTTTTGGAAACAAATGTAAAATAAGAATAAAAAGGTTTGATACATTAGTGATTGAGAATTAGTTACTACACTCATTTTTAAACCCCATTAAGTTATTTGTTCCTTTAGGGGGAAATATATTTCTACTAGACAGCAATGAGATTAAATGGAGAGTAAATGGAGACTTTTACTTAAAGGGATAGTTCACCCCAAAAATTATATTCTGTCCATATTTACTCACCAAACTCATGATGTTCAACTTCCATTGTATGGAAAAATATTGAATGAAAGTGAATGGTGACTGGATATCATTTTGCCTAACATTTTCTTTTGTGTTCCGCAGTAGAAAGAAAGTCATATGGGTTTGGATCAACATGACGGTGGTCAAATTTAACAGAATATTCATGTTTAAGCAAACTATTCATTTAAATCTCCTTTAAGTAATTTTTCTCTTTTGAAAAAAAAAAAAAACAAAACAAAACAAAACAAAACAAACAAAAAAAAACTCTATTAATTGTTTCCGAATAGATCTCAAAAATGTCTTGAACCGTGTTCAGATTTGCCAAGATACCAAAGTTTATATGATGAACAAGCATTTCTTATTAAATTCCTCCAAAACCAAATGATCTGAACTGATATATCTGCATGACTTTTATAGTGATGTATACTTACTAAATATCAATGATCTCATTAATTTCTATTTTTACATCTACTAAGGAATTTTAGGGGTAACATCTTATACAAAGTTGTTTCGTACAGCAAAAGAGACACATTTGTGATCTCCATTACGTTTCCTGTGCTACGTAAGAGCAACCTCTGAGCAATAATGTATTTAATGTGACACGCTGTGCTTAATAAATGAGAAAACAACAAACATTTCTACTCGCTATAGTTCAGCAGGCTTCGCTTAAACCACATGTGCCACTGAAAACCCAAAATAACAGAATACGACCGCAAATAGGAACCATCTTGCAGTCGAGATCAGGCGTTGAGAGCTTGAAATTGTGAGTTTGACACGTCTCTGAGGAGAACAGAGACTCTTTGGGAACGGCATCTCACTGATGGAGTTCTCTCATCGGGGGACTCAGGATGGTGAAACATTTGGCGGTAGAGTTCTTCAGAGATCACCCCGTGTGCCGTCTGACTGTTTTATGCATCTCAAAACATGCTTGCATACTTTCAGGGGTTAAAACAACAGGAAGGGATTGTGGGAGTTTATTATGATGACATGTTTAAACCCGAAGAAAATAAATCCACTGGAAATGAATGAAACGTTTCATTGAGGCAGGATGTTAACATTTCATTGAAAAATATTTGACTTGTTGATCTTGTGATCAATACACAGTAAAGTCATTTTTAATGATTTGGGGACTGGAGTGAACATGGAGGAGAATGTAAAAAGTGCATGATATTCAATTACAGTGACTAAACAATAACATTTGGATGCATCAATATTTATAGGATAGAGTGACTTATGTTTATGTCCCCTTTATAATAAATCACATTTACTTTTCTTATTTTTATAAGTTTAAGTAATTTAATTTATATGTTTAATTAGTTTAATATTTTAATTAATATTGTATTTTTAATTAATGATTAACCAACTATTTTGGCCCACCAAAAAACTATGGATACTTAAGTCACACTCCAAACAAAAAAAAAAAAAAAGTGAATGTTGTTGCATTACTGTAGATAAAAAATAAATAAATAAATAAATAAATAAAATTAAAAATAAATAAATAAATAAAATACATAAAATAAAATCAAACTCTGAGCACACTTTACAAGCAACATATTTTGAAAAAGGGAGGTTGAAGGTTTTACATGATATAACAATAGATATACTCTTTAAAATGAAGACAAAATTAATTAGTACCCTTTCTGGTTGTTAAATGTTAATGGAACTTACATAATGTGATTAAAGACACCTGCGTGAGCTTGCATTAATATAGTACCTTCATTAAAAATCACATTGACAATAGCTGATTAAAACTGTTTTCAAAAATGAGCATTATTTGTTTGCAGGTGCCACTTGGTTTGACATTTCGTTATCTAATGCAATGACATTCCTACCTTTGTAATTGTGGTTTAAGTTTCCAAATACTTTTTGGGGGCCAAATTTGCTTATTTACTAATTATTTAAATGTCATTCAAAAAGCAAAGTAACCCTCTGTAAATATAATTATGTAATGGATTATTTCTTTTTGTTAGTCTCACTGGTTCACTCTAACAGGAAAGACTTTTCAGTCTTCAGAAAGCCTTTCATATATGCTCTGAGTTTTCTCATAGAGAGGCATAGAGCCAAGAGTTCCTTCATTCAGAGAAAGAGAGAGAGAGAGAGAGAGAGAGAGAGAGAGAGAGAGAGAGAGAGAGAGAGAGAGAGAGAGAGGGGGAGAGAGACTTGATTTGCTGTGTGTTTCATGGAGGCAGAGCCACAGCTCCTCCCTGTGGTGCACACACTGGATTACTTCAACCTCAGTTACATGCTTTCTTACAGTATATCCTATGGCTCTCTCTCTCTCTCTCTCTCTCTCTCTCTCTCTCTCTCTCTTTCTCTCTCTCTGGTCAGTTGAACAACCTACATCAAATGAAATTATTTCTCCATAATAGCACCAGCTCAAAAAAAAAAAAAAAAAAAAAAAAAAAAAAAAATCAGTTACAAATAATCTGTAAATCTTGGGCAAGATTCTTAATTGTGTAGAATTCTGTTGCTTTGCAATTAACTGCAATTAATTGGCCCTCGTGGAATGTGCGTGAACAGAACTCTCTGTTTCATTTATGCCAAAGTTCTACACATCCCCTGTCCCATGCTTGTTTGTTTATTACTAAAAGGCTATGTGTGCTACTGTTTTGAAGTCAAAATACTTCCTCATATAACTTGTACTGTAGGTTAACTGTAACCCCAGAAAATTTAAAAACTGTGGCACTTTCAAAACATTTCACTGTTTAAGCATCCCGACCAGCCAGACATATCAACACTGGCCGGCTCAATCAGTGACGTAAATTTGGGTAGGGACTATCTGCAACCAATGGAAGACAATGGAATCACTTTCTTTTTTATTTATTTATTTATTTTTTTTTGCAATTCCAATTGGGACAAATTACTTCACCTTAAAATAGTTTACTATATTTTCAGCTATCAATATTAATGTAGTACTCCTAGCTTTTTTAACACATTTTAGCATGTTTAAAGGGGTAGTTCACACAAAAATGAAAACTGTATTACCGGTCATTCACCCTCATGTTGTTCCAAACCCGAACATGGTCTCATAGAAACAAGTTACTATACCTACATTTTTGCAAAATTATTTTTTGTATGTATCTATTGTATCTATTGTGGCAGTTTCCTGGTGAAATGGACAATAGAGACGCTACAATAACAATGACTTCCACACAAATCGTAAAACTGCAGATTATCAGTGCATAAACACTTACTTTTCACTCTGTTCCTCGTACAATGCTATCTTATGGCATCTAAACTCTTTTACTTTACTCTATGACTTCTAAGATCATACATTTTGACGTTTGCATTACATAACCAACCATGCTTGTTCATGCATGATCGAATTTGCATGGTAGCTCAATTGAAAAGCGTTGCACTTGTGATGCACAGGACCGGGGTATGAGTCCAGAGGAGCATGCAAGTCGATGCGTGAGTCAAATGACGTTGTTGCTTCAGCAATTGTGTTTTTCTCCTCACTTGTTCTTTTTATGACATTATTGGTTAGGTTTAGGTTAAAGCTTTAGAGTAGGAAGGTCAGTTTTGTTGATTTAAAACTTGATAGAGCATTAATCTTCAAAACCTTTTTAAAAAAACTGTTTGGGGGAACATTTAACTCGATTTTAGCACCACTCAGTGGACATTTCACCACAGAACTGCTGCTATAAGTGTAAGAAATTGCATTTTGCAAAAATGCTGCCACATTCATGTAATTTCCATCAGATCAGGCTGAAGATTTCAGTTGAAAGTGAATGGTGACAGAATTGTATTTTTTGGGTGAACTTTCCCTTTAAATCCAGTCCAGCGTTTCCCCTCCAAATCAGCTCTGAAAATGTGAAAAAGTGATTATGTCTGGGCCTTGAAATTACCAGCCTTTTGCCTTTGCCTCTGCCTTTATTGCATGTAAGTGTGCATGCGTGAGACCATGGAGTGTTGCTGTAGCCCGAGACACTTTCTCTCTTGAGGGTGCTTCCACTCAGGTCCTGGTCACTTCTGTACTTGTATATTGCTGTTCTTCGCCTGCTCTCATTCTTCTTCTTCTAGAAAGGTGAAAAAACAACAAAAAAAACAACTGACATTTGGAAGCAATTGGTGGGAAAAGCAATCTCAAATCACTCGGTCCCAACAGATCACGCACAGCTTACCAGGGGAGCAAGACTTGGGCATTATTTGAACCAGTAACTTCTTTACAGCTAAAATGACATAGCCTTGGATATTTCTCTCCACTCGTCCTCTTCTCTACTTTAATGGGTGAGTGGAGAGCTTGTGCGCCGCCTGCTCGTGACATTCGCCATTCGCGGAGACGTCTCCGTATGATGGGCCTGAGCTAAGAGCTTTAGAAGTCCCACACCATATGTTTCCTCCCAGGATCACCCTGTCCCGGAGAATTACAGGAAGCCGAGCTTAAAAAACACAATTAGTTAAAGGTGAAGCGTTTAAATCCCTATCGCACACACATGGTGGCCACCGACACGATCCACCTACGGCTAAATGTGGCTTAGATGTGTTTGGTGTCATCATGGCTTTTATCTATGTAGCAATTTGCACTGGAAATAATCACTCTGGATAGTGCCCTTCACCTTTGTCTTCAAAGGAATAGCTCACGCAAAAATTAAAATGTATTTGGAACAACAGGAGGGGGAGTAAATTATATCAACATTTTCATTTTTGGGTGAACCTTCCCTTTAAATGTGCAGTAAGTTATTATTTATTTATTTGTTTATTCATTTATTTATTTTTAATTTTTTTTTTACTTATATTGCAGAGAATGTCCCTGTTACCTTAGAGATATGAATGAATTAAGCGTAAACTAAAATGTGACCACAATCAGATTCCCCGTTTTGCCACTTTTGCCTGTCAATCATTTTGCACATTCAGGGGGCAGCCCATATATGGGAAGCAGGAAGCTGAATGTTAATAATAATAGTAATAATAATAATAATAATAATAATAATAATACATTTAATTTGCATAGCACCTTTCACATATCAAGTGCAGCTTAAAGTGCTTCACCTTTCAAAGATTAAAAGTCAAAGGAAGTGACTACATTAAATTAAATAAAAGTACATTTAATTTTTTTTAATTAAAAATATTAGATAAATAGTAATTAAATACATTAAATCCACATTTAAAAAAATAAATAAAAGTAAAAAATGTATAAACATAAATAAAAAAATAAAAAAAACATAAATAAAATAACCCAAGGTAAACATTCACGCATACATTAATATCTACATATCAACTATATATATATATATATATATATATATAATATATAATTGTGGATGCTTAGAGCCTGTTTACACTCAAAAAAGTATTTTTTAAGATTTATGCATCTTAAAATTTAATCACATTTTATCACGAGTTATCGTTAACACATTTTAACAAATACACACACACACACACACACACACACACACACGCATATATATATATATATATATATATATATATATATATATATATATATATATATATATATATATATACAGTATATAGTGTTATAAAGATTTTGATACAAAATTTGTTATGAAATCGAAATTAAAAAAAAAAAAAAATCATTTCAGTTGTTAGAACTGACCCTATAACTGATACAAAAATAAAATAAAATAATAATAATAATAATAATAATAATAATAAATAATAATTATTTAATAAATAAAGTAAAAAAAGTAAGAAAATTAAATTAAACTAAAAGTGTTTGAATAGTACAGTACATTAAATGGCAAGTTCTATAAATAATGGACTTCTCCAATTACAAAACCCCCTTATTTTTCTTTTTTAGGAAAAGATTAGCTCATGTGTACAACCCTGGATGTGAACTCCCATTTCCTAGTCGAATACTTTCAGGAGAAAGAGACTCTGTGTTTGGCAACCACATCTGTAACATGCACCTATGTCTAAATAATGATCCGTTCTCAGCCCTTGTCATGTATGTGCATAAATTGCATTTTTATGGCTTCCTGAGTCCCTAAAACCTGCTTTATGGTTCTTTGTGCTTCTCACTCACACTTTCTCTCCTCTCCACACCTTATTAAGTCTACCCCGTCTCATTTTCGATTTCCTATTTGCTTGTGTTTGGTTTGTTGAGAGGAGGGCCGCACGAGGTCTTTTAAGCAAAACGAGTCTTCATATGTCCCCAATTGTAGGAGTCTGGTTAGGGGCTCGCCCCAAGCTAACTGAACTTTTCCTCTTTCTGCTCCTCGCTCTAATACTTCCTCCAGCGCGGGGGCCGGGGGGCCGGGAGAGGGCCGCTGGAAAACAGCCTGCGGCTCTACAGCTGATAATTTCACCAAATTTGCATCTTTTACAGGCAGTTATAAGGACTCTGCCTCCGAGGCCCACGGCGAATATTACACAGTCATATTCAGTCTTCTCCTCTGTCATCCCTATCTCGCTCGCTCTCTCTCTCTCTTTCTCAGACTTGCCCCACGGGAGCCTCTCATCCTCGCCCATCCTCTTCCACCTACCTACTCTTTCTCCGTCAGTGTGTGTGTGTGTTTGTGAATGCCTGTGGCATCATAGTACTATGCCTGGCATCTGGCACATTTTAAGGGGCGTGAAGAAGATTCAAACACCTTAGTCAATTTACAACAACAACACACACATTCACTTGTGGGAAGAATCATTTCTACATACTTGAGCTTGTTGGAGTGGAACCTGAGAGCAGGGATTCTCAACTGGTGGGTCGCTACCCAAAAATGGGTTGCAGGTCTGTTCTGATTGGGTTGAGGATAGCAATGAGAAATTAAGCTAAATGCAAATAATAAAATGCAAAAATAGCTGACTAAATCAGATTATTGACTTCAATGCAATTGGTTCAATATAAGTTAAAGGGATAGTTCACCCAAAAAGGAAATCATCTTATCATTTACTCACCTACATACCATCCCAGATGTGTATGACTTTATTTATTCAGCAGAACACAAATGAATATTTTTGGAAGAATATCTCAGCTCTGTAGGTCCATACAATGCAAGTGAATGGTGATCAGACCTTTGTAGCTCCAAAAATCACATAAAGGCAGAATAAAAGTAATCTATAAGACTTCATCTTCAGAAGCGATATAACAGGTGTGGGTGATATATTTAAGTAAATATTTAAGTAAATTTTTACCGTAAATCTTCACTTCAGATGTGAAAGTGAAACTAAACAGGCACCACATGTGGCTTTCAGATGTATAAGTGAAAGTGAAGATTTAGATAAAAATAAATTAAAAAAATGACTAAAATTTTTGATCTGTTTCTCACCCACACCTATTATATCACTTCTGAATATATGGATTTAAACACTGGAGTCATATGGATTACTTCTGTGCTTCCTTTATGTGATTTTAGAAGCTTCAAAGGTCTGATCATCATTCACTTGCATTGTATGGACCTACAGAGCTGTGAGTAAATGATGAGAGATTTTTATTTTTATTTTGGGTGAACTATTTATTTATGCTTTCGACAGAGTTTGTGGCATAATAAAAAAAAAAAATAAAAATAAATAATATATATATATATATATATATATATATATATATATATATATATATATATATATATATATATATTGCTACATCCAATATATCAATAAATTCAATATTACAACTTTACTGTCATGACAACATAACGTCGGAAAACCCTGCAATCTGGTAAATGCCGCGATGCTAGCGTTAAGCATTAAAATCCATGATTTTATTACACTAAAATGCACATTAACATGTAAATGTCTATGTCTCGTTGCTATACTTTTGAAACTATGCGTATTTTAATGTTTGTGGACTGGCCTCATTCACTTCTATTGTTTAGTCTCACTAAAACAGCGATTTTTAGCTTTCTTTTGTGTAAATGTGGGATGGAAAAAAAAATACTTTTTACAAAAGATGTTGATTGAGCTAACCTTGTATTGAACTTGGAACATTTCTTTTAATTAATAAAAAATTAAAAATAAAAATCGAAGTAATGGACTTACAATTTGTATCAAATGCAAAACTGACTGTAATTACATGATCATGACATGAGTTGAAAGATTGGATATGACTGCACAGACAAGTTTGGTAAGTGACCACGCAAAGTCTCACGCTAACACCATGTTTACATGTTATAGTTATAGTGTAACAGTCACATATAACACTGTGTAAGGTGTATACAGTATTTTTAAAGTTTATTTGTCATGTTGAACACTCACCCTATAGACTCCACACTAATACGTTTGCATTTGAAAGCGCATCACAAATTATTACATTTTCTTCTCAGTTTTTAAAATCTTTACTTGGTAGTGTTTAATTGACTTTTGAGATCAGAGTTGTGCATCTTTGCCTAAGTTTGCCAAGGACTACAGCAGCTGGGACGTTTTATCTTGTTAAAGTAGGTTAAGTACTGCCCAATTTAAGCTCCAAGACTGGCCGCATTTAAAATAGCTGTAATGAGTAAGACACAATTTACTGGAACAAAGGAGTCATTAGCTGCCATTGTGTGCCATCATCGAACGCTGTCACCTTGTCAAAGAGTAAAAAAGTACTTCTCATTTAAAGCCACAATTAACCACATCAGTAGGCTAAATGTAGCTTTTAGATAGAGCTAAAAATGCTTCAAGATGGGTCACCACTTAACCATCGGGCTGCTGTTAGTCAAATTTCAGAAGATTTGAATGTTTTATTTAAGTCATGTTTTGGGGGCATGTGTTAAGACTTTTGTTAAAGACAAATATTGGCTTTATGTTGTTTGAAAGCACAATCTTTGCATGCCCAATTGTTTAAATGTGATTACGGCTGTACAGACGAATGCAAATTTGTCCAAAAGGAATGATTTTACATACATAATGATGGCCTCAGGGTGGGTTTAGTGAACACTAGCATCATGCGAACAATAGCTCTCGTGCAAACAAGCCATGTCAAAGATAGAAGAGTATTACATCAATTTTCACAATGATGCCTTTTTTACACAAACGATATGGCGAAGTGTATAATTTCAATGTCGTTAGTGGCAACAAACAGAACTGCAAAAAGTATGTCGAGTAATTAAACAAGTTTCAATTGCTTTTGGTGTTGCTAGTGCAAAATGTAAAAGATGCACACAGTAAATAGGGTGATAGCAGTGTTACCCAACAAAACCCACATAGTCTGAATACTGTATGTTCTGTGTTTTAAACAGCAGAGACTCTGACCCAATCGTTCATCTATAGAATTGTAAATGATGTGAACACTGCGGCCCATTTAAGTCACTTGATTCATTAGTCGCTTTCAGCAACAGAACACAATTTAGAGAAAGGGGACTCAGAAAAAAGGAAAACGGGCACTTTTACGTCACCGTTAAGCGCCCTTAAAATGCCCACTAAAACTAAGAGTACATTGTCACTGGAAAAATGTTCTGCCTCCCTCCTTCTCCAAAACTCGCCCCCAAGTTTCAATAAAATATGTTTCATAATTCCCCAATATATTTGACATCCTTTATAGGTCTATAACTGGCCAATGTTTGACTGATTTACTCTGAAAGGTCATTCTCTATGTAAAAGTGAATGTTAAATGATTTAAGCAGCCCATGTGTGTGCCACTTGTAAGGAATCAAGTATGTGTCACAAAATCAGAGTTACATTCTCCCAGGGCAGAAAAAGACAAGCAGAATAGTGGATGGCATTAATAAAAGTGGTTTGTTTACAGTTTTCTCCCTGTGCTGGTTTTTGGAGAGTCATTTGCGGGTCTGGATGGAGTTTGAATGCTTGTATTATGCTTAGTAAATCCTGTTTTCAATTATGACAGTAGTTTTAGCGGTCTGAGACACAAAAAGTGAGTGACATGCAGCTGTGTATGTGCAATAGTAGGTTTGACAATTGTGTGAATAAGGCTTGTCTCTTCTTATTCTCTTTTTACATTGTAATGGTGATCATTCGGGGATCTGTGAACCTCTCTCTGAAGCAGCCCCGGTTTGCACTGACTTGAGAGCCGAACAATGACATATCTCACAACCCACTCTCAATGGTAAGTTGTAATGACTAGTTTGAGATGGAGAAATCGTACGAGCTGACTCGTACTGAAATGCACAACATTTACTCTCATAGAGACAAATAAAGGAACCAACTAATGATGTTATTACGATTATTCCTGAATTTAACCCCTAACCCAAACCTAAACCTAACCATAAAGGCATCAAAATCAGATCCAACACTTTATTTTAAGAAAGAACAAATTTGGTTATTCACTAGTTCACTAGTGGGTACGATCAAAAATGTGTCCGGGTCATATTTCAACACAAAACCAAAACAAAAAAGCAAGACGTTATGTTTTTTTGCAGAAAAAATCCCATTCAGATTGTTTCTATTATTAGTTATTTATTTTGCATTGTAGCATTATTTTCAAGATAATTAAGAACATTTACCCAAAAAATTCTCATTACTGTAATGCATGTGGTCTGTTTTCATTAATTAATTAATTAATTTATTTATGATTTCCACTGTTTTCAATTGATTATCATTACTGTAGGATATTTTAGTCATATGTGTCTATTTTATAATGTCAAAAATGCAAGTCAAAATGAGAAATATATGTGAAAATGTCAACATGCCTATGAGAAGAGTCTGGCACTTTTTAACAAACTTTACTGTTTTAATTTTTTTATGATTCTGTTGAATTATGGAAATCCATTTGCTGGATTCCTTTAACTAAAGAAGCACCCAGTGGAGTCATATCACCACCTCTCTGTTTTACAGCAAATCTTCCCTTTTAAGACATTACTCCTCTTCTATGAAAGGAGGGAGAGAGAGAGATGGGGGGGGGGGGGGGGGGGGGGGTGTTAAATCATAAAATTACTCCAGGTCCACTTACTGTGTTTAAAGGAAAAGTTCACCCAAAAATGAAAATTCTGTCATAATTTACTTGCCTTTTTTCTTATTTTTGGTATATATAATCAATAAATCAATAAATATAGATGTAGCTATATATACTATATATATATATATATATACATATATATATATATATATATATATATATATATATATATATATATATATATATATATATTACTGTATATGCAATTAAAGTAAATGTTTACTGAGGCATTTGTGTTACGTGAAAGAAAGAAAGTCTTACCATTTTGGAACCACATAAGGGTGTGTAAATTATGACATCATTTTCTTTCTTTTTTTTACTGTATATGTAATGTATATATTTTAACCTTTCAGCTACTATCAGTAAATCTTCTTATTCTTATTCTTATTCTTATCTATGTATTTATTTATTATTATTTTTCAGTATAAAGGCAGTTGATAGGTTGTGCTGGGAAACAATTTTAATTTTTATTTTTAATTATTTTTTTTCAGTGAAAATTGTGACATTCATTGTGTGTTCTCTCTCTCTCTCTCTCTCTCTCTCTCTCTCTCTCTCTCTATATATATATATATATATATATATATATATATATATATTATTATTATTATTATTATCACAAATAAAATGTCCCTTCGACCTGTCAGATATCACTGAAAAATTTCCAGAGAAAGCAAGATACCTGATATCGCTTACTGTAGCTTTAAAATCAACGTTTAAACAGAGTTTGCAAACCATTTTACTTTAAAAATGTGACATACTTTTGAATGAAACAGGATATTTTATGGAAGAACTATTTAGAATGGGACTAATTTGAAACTGATTAGACCGTGACTATCTGGGGCTTGGTGATGTCATCCAAAAAGTCAAGTTGTTTCAGAGGTGGAGCAAGTAACTACATTTTCATCAAAGATTACAGCAATATTTTTGTCATACTGTTCAATGTGCCCCAAGGAATCATTCACAATACAAATAGGGACATGTATTAAGAAATTAAATAGGGTAAATTATGACTTTATTCACAACATATTGATTTACAACACAACATAGTCCACTGGAAAGCCACTCATTTTTGTTACACCCTCAAACCCAGACTGGAACATGACTTTGTGGGCAACTGAACCGATCACTTACTCTAGCAGTGAGACATAAACAAAATGATATATTTGGTGAAAAAGCACACTTAAAACCATACAAGTCTGGAAATATTTATGATATTTGCCTGACCATGCACATTTAATGACTGAATTTACCTTTTCGTTTTGCCACCAGTGTCACCACAAACTAAATATTCCCTTGTCCTTCTCTCTCTTTCAGTCCAAACTTAATGTTTATATGAATGAGTTTTTATTGACATCATGGCCTGATGATTGTGTCAATGGCGTGTATTTCCACTGGCTGTGACTAGATTTCAGAGCCTGTAAAATTATGTTTGTGCACCATGTTATATTTGTTTACATTCTCTGGAAATTCAAATGATCCGTTGGATAGTTGACACGCTGAAATATTCATAAAGTCTCGAAGCAAAACCTGTGGTGTCTGCCGGGCAGTGTGGGCATCCAGTAACACCATGTTGGGGCAATATAATTTTGAGTTGGCATCAAAGCAATGCCAACATTGAATGTTTGCAGGACAGGTAGGGAGATCCCAGACTGTGGTTATCTGATGGTAGCCAAATGTCAACGAAAAATCTCACTCACAGGTACAATCAACTGCATCATAAACATGAATTTAGAAGTGCTAGGAATTAAGAATTTTTGGAATAGGTGAATCACATGAAAACGTGTCCACAGTTCACAGTTCACCCCAAAATCAGGAAAATGTATCAATTATATTTTGCATTAAGAAGCATATTTGAAACTTATTTTCATATTTTGTATGACAGTTAAGAATCTTAATACGATTCTTTTTTTTTTTTTCATTATTGTAATGAAAATAAATTGTTGATGCAACACACACACACACACACATACACAACTTTAAAAAAAACAAAAAACAAATCTTGTAATAATCTTAAAATAATTTAACCCAGACTTGTTCTAATGTTTCTGACAGGTTTTGTGACATTTGTCCAAATATAGCTCCTTTTTTTTCCCATTTTGATTATACTGCACTCATGAGACTGAATAAGGAAGATCAAGCTATGAAATAAATACCACCCTTAACTCTTAAAGTTAATTTGATCAAATTTTAGGAAAATGGTACAATGGGCTTTAATCCCTGCAACAGAAGTTGCTGTTTTTACCCCAAATACTATCTTTTTTCTTATTGGACAGTTATTTAAAAATAAATAAATAAATATTGATTTAATCAAATATGACACATAATCATTTTGAATAAATTTTCATTAACTACATAAATGTGCAACATGTATACAGTGCATTCATAAAGTATTCAGACCCCTTCATTTTTTTCACGTTTTGTATGTTGCAGCCTAATGCTATAATGCTTTAAATTATTATTTTTCACATCAATCTACACTCCATACCCCATAATGACAAAGCAAAAACCAGATTTGTTTTATAACTTTTCAAATGTATTATAAAGAAAAAAAAAAAAAAAGAAATATTACATTGACATAAGTATTCAGACCCTTAACTCAGTACTTAGTTGAAGCACCTTTGGCAGCGATTACGGCCTTAAGTCTTTTTAAGTATGATGCGACAAGCTTTGGACACCTGGATTTGGGGATTTTCTGCCATTCTTCTCTGCAGATCCTCTCAAGCTCTGTCAGGTTGGATGGCGTCCGTCGATGGACAGCCATTTTCAGGTCAGAGTTGTCCCTAAGCCACGCTTGCGTTGTCTTGGCTGTGTGCTTAGGGTCATTGTCCTGTTGGAAGGTGAACCTTCGGCCCAGTCTGAGGTCCTGAGCACTCTGGCCCAGGTTTTCATTAAGGATATCTCTGTATTTTGCTGCTTTCAGCTTTCCTTCAACGCTTAAAAACAATCCCACAGCATGATGCTACCACCACCATGCTTCACCATTGGGATGGCGTTGTGCAGGTGATGAGTGGTGTCTGGTTTCCAGACATGATGCTTGGAATTGAGGCCAAACAGTTCAATCTTTGTTTCATCATAACAGATAATCTTATTTCTCACAGTCTGAGAGTCCTTTAGGTGCTTTTTTGCTAATTCCAAGCTGTCTTTCATGTGTCTTGCACTGAGGAGAGGCTTCCATCTGGCCACTCTGCCATAAAGCGCAGATCGGTGGAGTGTTGCAGTGATGTTTGTCCTTCTGTAAGTTTTTCCCATCTCCACACATGATCTCTATAGCTCAACCAGAGTGACCATAGGGTACTTGGTCATCTCTCTTACCAAGTCCCTGCTCCCCTGATTGCCCCGGTTGGCCAGGAGGCCAGCTCTTGGAAGAGTCTTCTTTCCTTTAAGAATTATGGAGGGCACTGTGCTCTTGGGAACCTTCAATGCAGCCGGAATATTTTTGTAGCCTTCCCCAGATCTGTGCCTCAACACAATCCTGTCTCTGAGCTCTGCATGCAGTTCCTTTGACCTCATGGCTTGGTTTTTGCTCTGATGTACATTTTCAGTTGCGAGACCTTATATAGATAGGTGTGTGCCTTTCCAAATCATGTCCAAGCAAACAAAGGGTCTGAATACTTATGTCAATGTTATATTTCATTTTTTTTTAAATATTTTTTTATTTTTTTATATACATTTGCAAAGTTATCAAATATCTGGTTTTTGCTTTGTCATTATGTGGTATGGAGTGTAGATTGATGTGAAAAATTTAAATTTAAAGCATTTTAGCATAAGGCTGCAACATAACAAAATGTGAAAAAAAAAATAAAAAATTAAGGGGTCTGAATTCTTTCTGAATGCACTGTATATACTGTGTGTGTGTGTGTGTGTATGTATATACATATATATATATATATATATATATATATATATATATATATATATATATATATATATATATATATATATATATAGCCCCATCGTTCCCTACATAATAATATACCATATATGATCTCAAAGCTGATAGACATGGACTAAAAGCGACAAAACTAAGATTTAAATTCGGTGGGGTCTTTAAACTTTCTAATAATATTATTTCAGGTCCAAATTTGCTTAAACTGAGGAAGTGTTCACTTTATATTACAGAATTCCCCTTTTAGGCTGTATAAAAGTGTGTATTATGTTAACTCTGAACCTGTTGACAAAAAAGGGTGACATATTGTTCTGTTTGGAATTTAATGGCAATGGTAGGCCATTTATCTGTCTGTGTTTCGATGAGTGAACAGCCAAAATAAAAACACAAAAAGAGTCTAATAAAACAAAAAAGGGCAAGCATTTTTATCCTGCTCAGGAAGCACAACAGAATAACCGTGACCTTGTACATGGCAGCATTTCGTATGTGCCATATCCGTACCCCACCCAAGGGCTTTTGGCTAAACTCACTCAATTTCTATGTTAAACTAGCCTGAGACTCATTTTGCTTTGTTTTTCATTAAAACACTCAATTACACACACATGTTTCAGAACACAGTTATTGGCATCTGTCACCTCCGTCATGTATCGAGTATTAGCTGCAGTCATGAACATGAGCAGAGTGGATTCTGGGTACAATTCTCTGTGGTGAATTGGGAACTGGTTCATAACTATTATTTAATGTTATTTTCACCACCAGGTCTGCTTTCCTTAATTGTTTTTTACAGCTGGATTGGGAATATCGATTTATTTTCTGTGTCTACACTAATTCTGTACAAGCTATGGATGGAAAACTTGCAGAAGTATTTTATTAACTTTATTATAATAATAGATGTAGAAGATTAAGCACACACTCGGAGTGAAAGATTAGCATTTAAAGAGGAAAAGTTTAATAGTTACAATGCAGACTGGTGCGGAAGCTAATCAGAGAGTTTGTTTGCTTATTCAGGTTTTGGCGTGTTTTTGAGTTTGTGTAGTACAGCATTTTGCACTCAATTACACCTTGGGATGACTTAAATTAATAGAACAGGACTTTCCAAGCGCATAGCATCAACTGTCTAAATAGAAACCGAAAACAGAAAGGGCAACTTCTTTAAATCAGGATGGGTCGATGGAAAATTATACTTATCTGTTTTAGGGCGCTTGCCACACTTGAAAGTTCATTGTGGGCATCGGTCAATCTGAGTTCAGAGCCACACAACAAAATGTGAAAAGTAACAAGCAGGAGGATGGATTTCGTTTCAGAGTTGAACCAAGCAATCAAACCAAACTAAGATATCTTGGTGTTGTAATATGTGTCAGTTTTCAGTATCCCCAGTAGGGTAGAACACCCAATTTAGACTCATAACAACTCATAATAATTTGTACAAGATGGCGAAATCGTAAAATATCGTATTAAAAGATACGACTTTGATGACTTTTTAAAATCCTGTTATCACAAACGACAGAAAGGCCATGAAAAAGTGATGGAAATTCAGTGGTCACAACATTAGGGAACCCTGGTAAAAGCTCCACCATAAAGAAGAATTATGTATTACAATGATCAATATAAATAGATTTAACTAGTTGTTGACAACTCTTAATATTTCTTACAAGATGGTAAAATTGTAAGATATTGTATGACTTGACTGTTACAAAAAGTTAAGACTTTTATCCCCACAGCGACTAACCAATAAACAAACAAATTTTCAAATCGATACAATACAGGCATCAAATTTTAGTTAGCCTCCTACCCAACACTTTATTTTAAGAAAGGAAATGTCAGTGAACAAATTTGGTTACTCCATATTTATTTAAGCAATACAAATGACTGATGTATGTCAATAATCTGTAATATGCTTCTCCTGTCTTGTTCCAAACCCCAATATTTTATGTCTAGGTACACAAAAGTTAATTTCCGATAAAAAAAAAAAAAAAAAAAAAAAAATGGTTTGGTTAAGGGTTAAAGTATATAAGTTATAGTCTATAAGTTTGTCTGTTGATGTGACAGAACGTGCCGCAATGGCCTGAGTCTGTCTACCCTGGACACGTCAAAGCAAACGTTCCAAATTGTTTACAGTATCTGTCTTGTTGACAGGAGTAGTGCCTGTGTGTGCAGCGCAAAATGGAACGAGACATCCATTTCCTGTCACAATGGACGCTTCCTGTGTAGACAGCTTCATTAATTATAATGGGATCTTTTTGCTTTTGATGTGACGCTCGCGTCCGATGAACAAAGGGTGTAACACATTTTCCCTAAAACTGACCAGTTGAAGACCAGCTTTGCGCCAGGGTGGAAGACCAACTTAGACTACATAGTTTGCTGATCCTAGCTGGTCTTTCTACCTGGACAGGCTGGTCTGATTAGCTGTTTTTTGAGGGGTTTTGAGCACCAGCAAGCAACAAGCTGGTTTAAGCTATCTTTTTTTTAGTATGATATCCACTATAAAGTCCACATACTAGAGTCCTACACAACTCTCTATCGTTCCACCACATAAGTTTCTCTTTTGGTAAATGGCATGGTCATATTAGCTACCAGAGACAATGGCTTTCTAATTTAATGTGGTAGAAGGCATTGGACCTGAATATGACAGAAGACAAGGGTCTGGGTGTCTTTGTCTAGCCTCTTTGTCAGTAGAAAATGTATGTTAAGCAGAAGTACTTCCACCAGTGTAGAGACCGTCAAGTTTTAAATGTCTTTTTCTCTGTAACGACGTTATTCAGTGGCACGTCATTTGCTGCCACTGACATTTTCTTTTAAGTCGTAAAGGCTGGCACAGTCATAAAAGCGCTGAGAGTGACAATTTTCAGCATGCCCTGTGAATTATATCTTTTATTTAAGGTCTCGATTAACTGGTGTCACATTTTTCCCTGAACTAATCAATTTTCATGATATGAGCCACATATAATTCTGGAAAATGTTGGAGTCCCTCTTGCACACTGCTGCCAGTCATTGGATAGACTCAAACTGTGGTTATTTTCCACATTGACATTTGAGATACTGTTCCACTGTAATATAAAATCAGTGGTACATTTTGTTTGGAAGCTTCATTGGTGGCTATGTCTATATAAACTTCCAAAGCAATACAAAATGTTGTTATTACGTTCATGGGCCTTGGACTTAAATAAGTATCTAGTTGTTACATGTTTCTTTTTTTTTTTCTTTATTTTTATTTTTTTTTTTTCTGCTTTGGCCTTTTAATTTTCTTTGCCAGTTCCTAGGGAAGAAAATCAGAATATGTCCCTTAATTAACAAACTGATCACTCTGGGCACACCATTCATGTTTGTGAATATTTTTTTTTATTTTTTTTATTGATTGATCTTTTAAACTATGAAAATAAAAACAATTACAAACAGAATCAATATTTAACCCTCACAGTTGCTAATTGCTTATGCCTCAAAAGTATAGAAAATGGCTATTATTCCCCACAAACTTTGCTTTTATGACCAGGACAGTGATATTTTGAAATGTACCTATTTCCAGAACATTCCAGATAGATTCAGTGCTGAGTAAACTTGGAGTAACTTCTAGAACTTTCTAGAACTTTCCAGTAATATAAATAGTAGTATAAATACAGGGGCCTTAAGCCCACCAGTTCAGTTTAGTTCCAGCTGCCTAAGTGGATTCATATCAAGACCTTGCTGGATGCCTTGAAGTATGATGAGTACGGCTGGGAAGTCATAGGAGACTTCAAAATGGTGGCATTCCTGATGGGTCTCCAAGGCTGTTTTATCAAGTTTCCTGCTATCTTTGCCTTTGGGACAGCAGGGACACCAAGGCGCTCTACCACAGGCGAGACTGGCCACAGCAGACCGAGTTCTATGTGGGGAGGAACAACGTCAAGTGGGAGCCACTGTTGGACCCCCAGAAGTTGCTGGTGTCACCACTGCACATCAAATTGGGCCTTATGAAATAATTTGTCAGAGCTCTAGATAAGGAGTCGGCAGCCTTCAAGTACCTTCAAGACTTCTTCCCTAAGCTGTCTGAGGCAAAGGTCAAAGCTGGTGTCTTCGTCTGACCACAGATAAAGAAGATCCTGGAGTGCAGTGAATTCCCCAAGAAGCTCACTAGTAAGGAGAAAGCAGCTTGGAACAGCTTTGTCACAGTGGTTCGGGGCTTCCTGGGCAATCACAAGGCCAAAAACTATGTGGAGCTGGTTGAGACTCTGGTGAAGAACTACGGCACAATGGGCTGTTGGGTGTCCCTCAGATTCCATATCCTTGATGCTCATCTTGATAAATTCAAGGAGAACATGGGAGCATACTCGGAGGAGCAAGGCGAGTGCTTCCACCAGGATATACTGGACTTTGAATGCCGCTACCAAACACAGTATAATGAGAACTTGATGGGAGACTACATTTGGGGGCTGATTCGTTAAAGTGATTTACAATGTAATCGCAAATCTCGAAAAACTACTCACTTCTAAATCTTTTGTAGTCATTTTTGTATTACTTTAGTATAAATACATGTTAATTTGGATTCATATGTTTTTTTTCTGACTTTATGTGAACGAAAAGACATAAATTTGCCCGTTTTCTCATTGGAAATAGGTACATTTCTAAATATCACTGTCCTGTTCACAAAAGCAAAGTTTGTGGGGAATAATAGCCATTTTCTATACATTTGAGGCATAAGCAATTAGGAAAAATACACTTATTACCCAGGAACAAAAATTGTGTTACATAGTGTAATCACACACATCCACTACACCTCTCTCTCCACTGTCCCTCCCCGAAAGCCCTCCCAAAAAGTCAAAAATATATTTGCCCCATTTCTCCACAAATAAGTCTAAACTGGCTTTATTTAGCCAGTCTTCTGGATGCCCCCTCTTCAAAAGCTGCCACCCTGCCCATCTCCGAACACCACTCCTGAAATGGGGGCGCTGCAGCTGACTTCCAACCCCTTACAATTATCTGTCTGGCAATCATAATGCTAGTTAGGACCCAGTTTTTTATGTGCTTATTCTCCATATTAATGACCTCCCCATCACCTAAAATAGTCTGGGGCAAAATACAATTTGAGAGCCCAATACCTCACACATAAAACTCTGAATCTTCAACCAAAATTCTTGGATTTTAACACATCCCCAAAAGACATGGGTTGTGTCTCCATCTTCTGATTGACATCGCCAGCAGGTGGGTGTGTCTTTAAAACCAAGCCTATACAATCTAGAGGGGGTCCAATAGACACTATGTAAAATCGCGAATTGCATAAGGCGAACCCTTGCATCTTTAGACTTGATGTTATTTAAAACCTTAGCCCACACTCCCTCCTACAATACCAAGTTTAGATCTTTCTCCCACAATCCCTTAAGAAAATTTAAGTTCCATCCCCCAGACTCTGAATTAGCAGGGAGTAATACACTGATGCCTCATGACATTTTCCAAAAGCAGTAATCACCACTTCCAGAGTATCTGCTGCTTTAGCGGGGTGTAAACTACTCCCAAAAACAGTTCAGAACAGGTGGTGCAGTTGTAAATGCTTATAGTACTGAGATCTGGGAATCCCAAAATGTTGAACCAAATTTTAAAAGGATCTCAACAATCCACTCTCATATAGGTCACAGAGTGTAGTAACCCCCCTCACAATCCACTCTGACCAGCAGAAAGGGGACTTATTAATACATAATTTGGGGTTCAGCCATATGCTTGAGGCAACATTTAAATAAATGTCTGAATTAAACACTCTGGACACTTTTCTCCACACCGAGTGCAAATGTGAGACAACGGGGTGTAACTTAACTTCTCTGGTTAGTTTGATAGAAAGGCTTTTGCAATGTCAAAATAGGGGCCAGAACACACCATTCATTGTTAACCAATAACAGTGTCGTTTGTCCAGGTATCGCCACACATTAAAAAGTCAAACTTGACGTCTGCTGCACAACCCAAGCCCAACGGGACTCGATGATCCGTCAGGTTTCGGCTAGGTTCAAGTCAGTTTTTTTTTTTTTTTCAGTATGACCTCAGATTCAGGTCAGGTTTGGGTTTGTAATTAATAAATAAATATATATATATATAATAATAATTATATATATATATATATATATATATATATATATATATATATATATATATATATATACAGTTGTGCTCAAAAGTTTGCATACCCTTGGAGAATTGGTAATATATGTACCATTTTTAAAGAAAACAGTGAGTGAGCAGGCAAAACACATTTCTTTTATTTCTTATGGGATTCATATTCAACTGTAGATTATAACAGAATGGCACAATCATAAAACAAAACATGGTAACAAAGAAAAAAATGAGTCCAAGAGCGTCCCATGCGCAGCTTTCATGCAGAAGAATGCAAATTGTCTGCCAGTATTTTCTGATAACATGCTGCATTCATCTTGCCATCGATTTTTACAAGATTCCCCGTGCCTTTAGAGCACACCCCCAAAACATCAGTGAGCCACCACCATGCTTCACAGTGGGGATGGTATTCTTTCACTATAGGCCTTGTTGACCCCTTTCCAAACATAGCACTTATGGTTGTGACCATAAAGCTCTATTTTGGTCTCGTCACTCCAAATTACAGTGTGCCAGAAGCTGTGAGGTGTGTCAAGATGTTGTCGGGCATATTGTAACCGGGGTTTTTTGTGGCATTGGCACAGTAAAGGCTTCTTTCTGGCAACTCAACCATGCAGCTCTTTTTTGTTCAAGTATCGTCGTATTGTGCTCCTTGAAACAACCACACCTTCTTTTTCCAGAGCAGCCTGTATTTCTCCTGAGGTTACCTGTGGGTTTTTCTTTGTATCCTGAACAATTCTTCTGGCAGTTGTGGCTGAAATCTTTCTTGGTCTACCTGACCTTGGCTTGGTATCAAGAGATCCCTGAATTTTCCACTTTTTAATAAGTGATGGAACAGTACTGACTGGCATTTTCAAGGCTTTGTCTTTTTATATCCTTTTCCATCTTTATAAAGTTCCATTACCTTATTAAGCAGGGCTTTTGACAGTTCTTTTCTGTTCCGCATGGCTCAGTATCTAGCCTGCTCAGTGCATCCATGTGACAGCTAACAAACTCATTGACTATTTATACACAGGCACTAATTGCAATTTAAAAAGCCACATGTGTGGGAAATTAACCTTTAAGTGCCATTTAAACCTGTGTGTATCACCTTGTATGTCTGTAACAAGGCCAAACATTCAAGGGCATGTAAAATTTTGATCAGGGCCTTTTGGGTGATTTCTGTTATCATTATGATTTAAAAAAAGGAGCCAAACAACTATGTGATAATAAATGGCTTCATATAATCACTATCCTTAAATAAAAGACAGTTTTTTTTTTGCATGATCAGTCATATTTTCAAAATCAATGCCAAAATTTTACCATTTCTGCGAGGGTATGCACATTTTTGAGCACAACTGTGTGTAGTATACTGAGCAGCAACTTTTGAGCACATCTTGAAACTTTTAAGTTCACTCATATATTAACAGCACATTCAGTCTGAAAGGCCCCTAAGGTGGTTAGCTGGTCTCCTAGCCTGGCCAAGCTAGTTAATCTGATTGTTTTGATGGCAATTATCAACAGTTTAGCCAGGCTGAGAGACCAGCAACTCACCTTAGGCTGTTTTAGGCTATGAATTTATTTATTTTTCAGTAGGGCTAAGTTATTTTGGGTTTTTCTCAGGGGTGTTTAATTAAAGTTGCAAGAAATCCAGTCTCAAAATGTTATTTCAAGCAAAAGTCTGAACATCTAGATGTCCCAAAATAATGTGCATCATATCAGGAGTCAATATGTTGATTGACTATGAGATTAAACATGGTCTATTGCTTGCTATTTGGTGACCTCAGGTATAGTTGGTCAGCCTACTGAAACTCAACTACTGTATGTTCTACATACATCCTCATGATACTTGTTCTAGGATGAAGCATATTCTAACATCAGAAACTAATCATTAAGATTTTATCATAAATGACACTGTAAATGAGCTTCCGAAATGAACAACTCAGAAAAGAGACCGTATTTCACATGTTCGTAACTCTTCTGACATTTTGTCTGTATAAAAATGGGAGAAAATTACTTCAGATAAAGTGCCCAGACAGTAAGTACCTTTCATTAAATCAGGGACTTTAAGCTTGAAGAACCTCAGAATCTCTGAAACGCGTTTCTGAGTTAATAAGTCCGTCTTGATAAAAGTTATGACGTCGTCTGATATGATCAACCATGAAGTACATTACAAAGGTAATGTGAGTGCGGGAACGGGCTCTCTTGAGCGGAGTGTATATTTTCATTATCAAAAACATTGAGCCATTTATCCCAAGAAGTCAGAATAATCATTAATAGGCCGGAATTTATGATGCCAGATTCCCAACTAATGTGAAAGACTCCAGGTGTTACTAATAGCTGTGTGGAAATGTGTGCCGGGGTCTATGGCTAAATCAGAGGTAATAGAAGCACTCTTAATCTCTGCAGATGAAGAGCTATTTTACTGACACATTGATTGGATTCCGAGGACCTTAACGGAGGACTATGGGAAAGTGTGTTTAAATGGCAATGAATGGGGTGACTTTTAAAGTCATGTGTTTTTTGGACTTAGAAACACATTAAACCAATTTAAAATTTAGCATCGCTGGAAATGTGGCCTGGTGGTAGCGCTTATGGTTGAGTGAGCCAAGTTCAAATCAGGTTATAGTCATTTGGATATAACCAAAAATAAAATAAGAAGTTGGGAAAGGACACTTTGTTCAGTTTATCAGTATAATTTTGGTCAGATATAACATTTGAAATGCATACTGTATATCTGCACAAAGTTTATTTGTGTCAACTTTTAGAAGTATAATAGCATAAAGAAGTTAACTGCTGAAAAGAAAACTGACATGGACTAAAAGCCATACACAATCTTGATTGTAGGGCCTTGCCATTGGTTGCATTTTGCAATTATTAAACCATTGACTATTTGTAAAGCGGTGTAAAATCAATAAAACGGCATGTTATTGTATCCAATTTTTTTTTATTCCATTCAGTGAAGTAATTGTATGGAGTTGAATGCTGCACAAAATGTATGAGTGATAACCGTGAATCACATGGATGAATGAAAGCTGTAAACATTGATTAACTCTCCACTTGATTAGAGGTCATATTGATTTTACAGTTCCCTGATTGGATCACAATTATCCAACTTATTATTTATTTATTGTTGTATATGAGTTTGAAAGGTGGGGTTTAATCAATGCAGGTTACAGACATTACTCTGGTTTTGAATAAGTTAAGTTTATCGAGAAGAGCTGTTGCTGTCTGGATTGATTAACACGACATCAAAGAGAGTCGGGACGACACGCTTAACTACCTTCGTACTTGACCGAACTAATAGCCATTACTATTTAAAAAGGCCAAAGGTCAAATAGACAGTCAGCAAGTTGGTGGATGCAAGTCAAACCAATTATTTACTAAAATAATTTAAAGTAAACCGAAAATGGGCTTCTTTAAATACAGAATTAATGAAAATAATATGAACTAATATTAAAACTCTTACATTTTGTTCCATTGCAGTATTTAAAGTCAACATGACACACAGTGTGCTGTATAAGTTATATTTTGCTTATGCACAAAATTTGTCAGACTTTTACCAGTAAAAATTGCTAAGCAGAGTCAAGAGTGTGTAGATGGTGCGCACATACTGTATATATATTCTTTAAAATCCCAATGATTGCGAATGCACAAAATGGACATCAAAATGTGCATACGCCATTTCAAATGCACAAATTGTGATGTATACATCGTTTATACATCAGTCCCCAGGAATGAGTATTAAATAGATTCATTTTGACTTTAAGTCAGAGTTATGGATTTAAAGCACAATTCATGCCCCAAAACAACCAAAGAAAAAACTAACAAAACAAATAAACAAAATACTTTAATAACACAATAACAAACCAAAGCCTTCATTATTAGGTTGAGGCCAATGGATCATGGGCACCTGTGGCTGGAGAACTATCATGAGTCGTAATCAAACCTGTGTGTGGAAAGTAATGGGGACAGTTTTGGAAAGCTTGAAGAAGATGAAAGCAAACACAGCGCATCAGGATCAAACGCCTGGGCCCTGCTCTCTGCCTGTGTTTGTACTAGGAATGCATATATACTGCATAGCATTTAGATCTGGGGCCTTTGTAGAGTTCGAGGCTACAGACGCAACTCGTATTATGCATTCGTTCAGCAACAAACCTGCCCCTTCTTCAGCCTGCCTCTAATCCTCAAAGGCTGATCTGAGACCAAAGGCATTTTCAAATAAAAACAGACACAGGATGCAGGCATCCTGCAGTACTCATTGTTTGTGTTCATTATACATCAAATTGTATGCCAATACGTAGGGATTGTGGGTAATTGACCTGAATAGAATGCTCCTTAATGTACCTTTTGTGATTTTATCCAAAGAGGTCAAGATTTGGTCTGGTTTGCATGGTCTTGTTAACCCCTGCTGGTAGATGATGCAACTTCACCACTTCGTAGGTAGAAAGCATCTTTCTCCATTGACCAGACTGATCTCACAGTGAAATCGGAAACAGTAGGCTGACTTTTCTTTTGCTATTATGATATTACTTCCTGGTTTCAATGTGGGACCCAACCCGACTCTCCCGCGCTGCTGAAGCAACGTGCTTCTGATCATGCCACAGGGGAAGTTAAACATACTGGAGCCGATGCAAAAATGTCTGCAGATGAGCAAGCAACCTAAAAAAAAAAATATATAAAAAAAATCCGTTTCCAGGTGTAAACATGATGTAGTGTGCTATCAGGGACACTTACAATAAAAGTGAATGGGGCTGGTTCATTAACGTTAGAATGTACTGTTTTATAGTATAGCCACAAGACGTAAACGTTATACGTGTTAACATGATTTTGTGTTTGCAAACAAAACCAGCATGCTTTTCTCCCAGATGCAGTTGAGATTTAATCAAAGCACAGATGCAACATTTCGAGCAAAATTATCTGTTGTTTTAGTGGAGTACCTGTGTTAGATCAGCTTCAGATGTGTGCGCTTGTCATCTTGTCACCCTGCATGTTCAAATCAGACAGACACACTGAGGAAGAGTCGTGAAGTTCTCATCCTTGGGTGTGTAATGACTTTTTCAAGTTTTCCGATTGGACGGTTATTTCCTTTTAAATCCACACGTGAGTTTAAACATTTGTTCAGTGGGTGATTGACAGGTGAGTGGTGATGCTTTGCTGCCATCCTGGATGCATCAGGACGGCATTTTAAACCTCAGAAGCGATGTGTTTTTTGACTATCTCTGTATGTGACTTTTTGCGATCCAATCACAAAACATTTTGCACCTCGTTTATGACTATATTTAGCACTGACCTTTTGCGATCGGATCAACCGAAATGCGTCTTATTACCAGCTATAAACGGGGTCTAATATGACTGCAGCTGGAGCTAGGGAATGCTATAGAATGACTTCCGGCAGAAGTCCCACCCACATTAGTTTTTTCTCCAGGAAGACCCCCAGGAAAAGGGTGGATAGCTAATACTCATGCACGTTCTCGAGTTAATTGACAGGCGATATCTGTATGTTAAAGGTGATTGGCTCTTTTACCTGCAAGGTGGGACTTCCTTTCTACATCCGTTGACCATTTGGCACTAGAGCTTCTTGGTTGGGCGTTCCAATTTCTCCTATTCATTTTAAAAGAAGTGGCCCATCTCTGATAAAAAGTCTCAGATTGTGTTTAATAGGATTTTGTGGTGGAAATGACGCTGGTGGACATTTTTAAATTTTTTTAAATGAAATGGCTGACTCTTTTGTTTTGCTAAGGCTAATTACATAGCTGAAAAGTATCAAAAAATAAAGGCCTGGAAAAAAGTTGTATATTTGTGTGTATAATATGTACATTTTAATGTTTATGAACTGGCCCCATCCACTGCCATTTTAAGTGCCTTACTGTAACTTTTTTTTTGAAATAGCTTTTTGTGGTAAACAACATAATGTCACAAATGCTGTCAATTCAGCTTAACTTGTATTGAAACCAGAACATTTGTTTAAGTATTATATCTCTCTATGTCTCTAGAGTTCACCCAAAAATAAAAAAATGATGTCATCATTTACTCACCCTTATGTAGTTCCAAACCCTTATGACTGACTTTCTTCTGTGGAACATGAAAGGAGATGTTAGACAGAATGTTCGCCTCAGTCACCATTCACTTTCATTGCATCTTTCCTTACAATGAAAGTGCATGGTGACTGAAGCTTACACTCTGCATAAAATCTCCTTTCGTGTTCCACGGGTGATAGAAATTCATACGGGCTTGAAACAAAATGAGTGTGCCTAAATTATAACAGAATTTTCAGTTTTGCTTGAAATAACCCTCTAAGTGAATAATGTAATGTGCATGTATGTGTATTTGCATCTCCAGAGTAGACTGGGAAAATTCACACCTCACTGGAGAGCAAAGTAGGCCCACCTTCATTAAATCACAGGTAGCATAAGCACTTGAAGTCACTTGTTTTCAATGCTCTGTCGTTCCAGATCACAGTTTTTTTGTCAGGCACTATACAAGTGTCTGTAGACCACATGAATGCAACAATGGAGGCTTTCTGCACTTCTTCGGCGTGTTAAAGATGCCCCGTTGCCATAGCAAGCCGAGCGCGGCTGCCGACAGAATAAATGATTCCGGGGCTTACCTGTCGGAAAGAGTGATTCTGCGCGTCGGACTGTTGCAGTCGCCGTGGTGACAGGCAGGCCCATCATGCTCTCGTAATAGGGTCAAACAGGAAGACGGGGATTTGATGCCCGGTGAGGCCACAGGGCCGCGGCCTCGTTGAGCACTACGAGTGGCTCGATAGAGTCAGCCTGACCTGTTTATTACCGTGTTTTTCTGCTTCGCTGCAATCCAGTAATGATCGTCACACTGTTTGATTGACAGCAGCCCTCTCCCTTCTCTCACTCAGAGGATCTGAGTTGAAAGTGGTTGATGGTGAACGAATTGTGCCTGTTGACCCATCGTCATGCCCCGCCAAGGGTTCAATTTACCTCCCCTGACAGGCAAATGATAAGTTGCGGCCCCACGCCATCCCAGCACCCTACCTCATGCTCAGAAAAACACGTTACTGTTGCAGGCAGCACAGATTCCACAGCATTTAATTAGCCTGGCAGATTTACTTCACTGAACAAGTTCAAAAAGCTAATGATGTTTACATACATGATCTACAAGTCTAAACAACATGGCTGTTTTCAATTAAGCCAAGGCTGGTGCCTTGGACATCCATATTTGCACCTTTTTTGAAAGAATATATGGCTGTAGAGCGAAGTTAGAATCCTATATCTTAGAAATGTTCGTTTAAATAAATAATAAATAAAAGAGTGCATTTCAGTAGCCATAACCTTTTACTTTCTTTTTTTATTCTTTTTTAAAAAAAACATTTTTTAATTATTATCATTTTTACAGAACTGCTGCAATACAATGTTATTTTATTTATTTATTTATTTATTTATTGTGCTCTAATATCTGTTTTGTAGTCTTGTATTTGGCTAAAATAATGGTAAAAAGTGATGGTTAAAGGGATAGTTCATCTAAAAAAAAATTATCTCATCATTTACTCACGCTCATGCCATCCCAGATGTGTATGATTTTATTTCTTCTGCAGAACACAAATTAAGATTTTTAGAATATTTCATATTTCTGCAGGTCCTCACTATGTAAGTGAATGGGTGCCAAAATGTTGATGCTCCAAAAAGCAAATAAAGGCAGCATAAAAGTAATCCATACGACTCCCGTGGTTAAATCCATATCTTCAGAAGTGATATGATAGATGTGGGTGAGAAACAGATCGATATTTAAGTCCTTTTTTGCTAGAAATTCTTCTCCCTGCCCAGTAGGGGGTGATATGCATGAAGAATGCGAATCATCAAAAACACAAGAAGAAGAATGTGAAAGTGAAAGTGGAGATTGACTGAGCAGGAATAAGAATTTATAGTAAAAATAAATACTTTAATATTGATCTGTTTCTCAACCACACCTATCATATCGCATCTGAAGACATTTATTTTACCACTGGAGTTTTATGAATTAAGTTTATGCTGATTTATGTGATTTTTGGAGATTTAACATTTTGGCACCCATTCACTTGCAATGTATGGACCAAAATAGCTGAGATATTCTTTTAAAAAATATTTATATTTTCATTTGAGTTCAGCTGACGAAAGAAAGTCATACATATATGGGATGGCATAAGGGTGAGTAAATGATGAGAGAATTTACATTTTTGGGTGAACTATTTCTTTAACTTATTAGCATGCTAAAAGCACAGCTCGTTTGTCTAGACAAATGGGTCAGTCTGACCCTTGAATACATAGACCAACAAGTAAAGGGGAGTAGGGCAATTATAGGGTTAGGTTCAATGATAAGTGCAGCGCTGTGCGATAAATTTTAAGCGCAATGTCAATGGGCATGGCCAGGCACAAGTGGGTTTGGCAATATTGCACACTCAAAGCGCTTATGGGCTGGGTCAAGTGCAATTTAATTCTGAAATTCTTCTCCAGTTATTCCTCCCTCTGCATCCTATTATATAGGCCTAGTCCATTCTCTGTCAAGCACCAGCGATATAAACAAAGTTATCAAAGTTGTCTTAGAGTTTTGGACCTCAGTGTATGAAGACACATTGTTTAATTGTGGAGCATTATTTATGATGTTAACAAAAGATTGTTATTATGAGATAAAGAGTGGAAATAGCTGACTTTTTACACTTTTAATTATTGTCATATCGTTTTTCATTATTGCTGCAATAATAAATAAGGGCTTGGTTTTATGCCAGTGAGAGTATAAAGGTTTACCTTTAGCTTGACATAACATTTTACTTTTACATATTACAGACTTGATATTACAAAATAGGATTTTTAAGTGTATCAGTTTTAAAAGAACACAGCAGCAGTCTTGTATTTGGCAAGAATTATGGTAAAACGGAATGGTAAAAGGGGCCAAGAACTGTGCAGAGGTCCAGCACATTGGATTTCCAGATGGGCAACTAATAGTGTATTTAAGTTTTTTTCACTTGCTTGGGAAGTTGATGGGACTTTGGCAATAATTCAAGAAAGACATTCAGAAACCCCTGAGAATGTGAGTCGGTCTAAGAGTTCAGGCTCTAGGTTTCACATTGTTCTCTGCACGTACTTTATTATTAAGGTTACCTTGTGCTTTTTCTGCAAATGAGATTGACAAATATGGGTCAAGCTGTTTTATTCCTTGAGGAAGTGTGAAAAGCTTTTGCAGTGTGAAAGGTAATATGTTCTTAACCATATAATGGCCACAGATGCTCCTGAACAAAAACCTCAATGAATCAACCAGCTGGTTACAAAGTTATTAAATTAAACAGTCCTCATTGTAAACATGACCCTAAAACCATAATGATTTACATAAACCAAGTCAAGTTATTTGCCATATGTGCAAATTAAGTGAAATGCAGTCTTCAGTTTTTCATTCCCACGGATTTGTAAGCTTAAGTTTGTATCACAAATCACATAACGTCAAATAAAAAAGACAGTATCCAGACAGAAAAATTACTCTGAAATTCAACTTTTCACTCAAATTGTGAAACATTTTTTATTACAGTTTTCAAAATGGAAGCATTTTCTATAGTGGTCTCAGACTGTTGGATCCAGTCACATCATTCTGTATATATAAATGGCTCTTTGGAAACGTCACGGACTGGGAAAAACCATGAGATTCAAGCCAAGATCACAGCGTTCTCTCTTTCTTAGATCAAAAAAAGATGTCCAACAAGCTGAGTGATTTTTCTAAGAAGAAATGCCTTGGGCAAGTTTTTTTTTTTTTTTTTTTTTTTTTTTTTTAGGGATCCAAAAACAGTCAGATGTTTCGAACTAAAATGTCCTCAGTAGCAGCTTTACATCACTGAGTTCAGTCTTCCCACAGTCTCGCAAAAATACGCAACCGCCTGCGCAATCTTACACCTTCATTTCAATTATGAAAGTTGGTGATTAGCAGCTGTCAAATAGAATTCTGATCAGCCAGATTCTGTATGGGCTGGATGTGTGCTAACTTGTAGAGGCACAGATGCTTTGGCCTTAAATAGCATTATATGTTAAGTAATTTGTCTTGTGTCACTTACTGCAGTCACACTGCTGGCACAGTGAGGCTTTGTTACCAGTATACCAAGCTAATATGGTAGTCTTTTGAGCTTTGAGCTTGGAGTTGTTCTAATATTGTCTTTATGTCTCAGTATGAGGTGCATTTTATTGGATATTGTGGATTCCAATGAATACAAAGATTATGTAAGAGATAATGTACAGTCAGCCAGCCAACATTACATAATAAACCCTGAAAGGGTGATCAGTAGTTGTGATGCTTTTGTAACCAGTCCTGCTCGACCCGCTCAGAGTAGGATTCGGACCGGCAGCAGCCAGCATGGGAGGCGGGCGTGCTAACGAGGAAGCTAAAAGCTACACAGCCTCTAGCTTCAGTCGCTAGTGCGCCTCTTGAGGCCAGGGGAGTGAGGTTTACACATACAGCACAGCTATCATGTACCAGCTGGCTCCTGTTGTACTTGCATTAGTGAACACCTGTAATATTTTAATTATTTAATATATTTATATATTTGTATTAGTGCAAATATAAATCACAAGATAAATCATGGTGCTGCAACACCCTCATAATTTCCTTGTTTTAAAGGAATGTTTCAGGCTCAATGCAATATAACCTCAATCAGCATTACTTGTGGCATAGGCCTAATTTTGATTACCACAAATTATTATTTTTTTTTTTTTTTTTGACTCATCCCTGTTTTTTTTGGTTTTGTTTGTTTTTTAAAGTAAAAAATCTGGGTTACAGTAAGACACTTAAAAAGGAACTGGACAGGGCCATAATCACTTACCGTGCATAATCGTTAGTGTGATAATCGCTTAGGCTACTAACTTTTTCTTGCTTAGAATTAAATTCAATTTTACAGCTTTCTTGCCATGACAACATAACGGCGTAAATCCTAAAACCTTTATAAAATGATAAGTTTACTTTTATCTGTTTTATCGAATACTTCCTTGCTTTTATTACTCAAAAATGTATGTAATCAGTTGAACTTAAAATAACTGAGTTGTGTCAATGCTTTCAAGATTTATTTAATCTATTTGTGTTGGGGCAACATGAATATGTTATTTTTGGTTAACTAAAACTGGGCATGCTTTGCATGGCACTCGATACTGAGATAAAATATTAAAATTAAGTGCTATATTATGTGTCTTTGTGCAAGATGAATGTAAAGGGGGAGACTTGTAGTCAGGGCTGGAATGGTAATCTGGCATGCCGGGCATTTTCCTGGTGGGCTGACGCACTTTGGGGCCGATCCGGGGTGGACTGGCCATCGGGAGAACCGGGACTAAGCTGAAATGAGCCACCGCGCTATACAGAACGGGCCACAAAACGGTGCCATATGCAGAAAAGGACAGTGACACCCCACTATACAAACCACGCAATTGCGTGAGGCCCTGGACGTCTGGGGGGCCCCGATCTGAAAGCTGAGCAAAACGCTCAAGGGGCGATGGGTGACATGCTGTTTTGTGTAACAAACTGTAGTCTGGCTTTTTATGGTGGTTTTGGGGCAGTGGCTTCTTCCTTGATGAGCAGCCTTTCAGGTTATATCGATATAGGACACATTTTACTGTGGATATAGATACTTGTCTACCTGTTTCCTCCAGCATCTTCACAAGGTCATTTGCTGTTGTTCTGGGATTGATTTGAAGTTTTCACAGTTTTCTAGAGACAGAATGCGTGTCCTTCCTGAATGGTATGATGGCTGTGTGGTCCCATGGTGTTTATACTTGCATACTGTTGTTTGTACAGATGAACGTGGTTCCTTCAGGCATTTGGAAATTGCTCCCAAGGATGAATCAGACTTTTTTCTGAGGTCTTGGCTGATTTCTTTTGATTTTCCCATGATGTCAAGCAAAGAGGCACTGAGTTTGAAGGTAGGCCTTAAAATACATCCACAGGTACACCTCCAATTCAATACACCTCCTATCAAAAGCTAATTGGCTAACTGCCTAAAGGCTTGACATCATTTTCTGGAATTTTCCATGCTGCTTAAAGACACAGTTAACTTAGTGTATGTAAACTTCTGACCCACTGGAATTGTGATATAGTCAATTAAAAGTGAAACAATCTGTCTGTAAACAATTGTTGGAATAATTACTCGTGTCATGCACAAATTAGATGTCCTAAACGACTTTCCAAAACTATAGTTTGCTAAATTAAATCTGTGGAGTGGTTAAAAAATGAGTTTTAATTACTTCAACCTAAGTGTATGTAAACTTCTGACTGTAAATGTGCACACAGCACATGCATCAAATGATCCAATATTTAGAGCAGGCAGGTAGTCAACTGGAGCACAAGCATGGGTACATCGTGTCATCAAAGGATGTGTAGCAGACTAGAAAATGTTAAATTTTGCTTCAGGCAAGTCAGATGGGCAACATGTCACGTGTCATCTGATAATAGCAATAACAGAAAAATAAAACATTTTGTGTACACTTGCTGTCTATTTGTATGGTTTTGTCCTATGTGGAAAACAAATGCAGGGTTGCGGGAAGGGAACGGGAGCATTCAGGAAAAGAATCACTGGCAGAGAGTGGGTGAGCATGGAGTAAAATTCAGAGGGAGCGGGATAGAAACTTGCAAGAGCGGGCGGGTGCGGGATGGAAAAAACAGTCCCGTGCAGACCTCTAATTTGAACCCATTTAAAGTTATATACAAATCCAAAAATGCAACACATTATCACAGAAATGAAGGTGACAGTGTTTCACCAGATTTGTAATGATGAACATATTTTACTGTGAAATACAAACACTGCAGGCCACTATCAATGCTCCAGGTGAAGAGGAAGTAAATATGGCAGAAATATATAACTATTGTATAAAACAAATCCTCAAAATAATAAAAATACAGTGTCATATTATAATAATAAACTAGACTGAACAATAATAAATAATATTCATCTCGGTTTCAAAATATAATTGCATGAAGTTTTGGTATTGCACTCAAAATAATAATAATAATAATAATAATAATAATAATAATAAATTATTATTATTATTATTATTATTATTATTATTATTATTATTGCTGTATTGTTGCATATACTGTAAATTAAATTAATTATAATATAAAATAAATACCATTCTTCCTTGTGTTCATTTAGTGGAAAAAAACTGTGGAAAACTTGCATTTATTATCTAGATTTTTATTCAATTAAACATGTTGAATGTATTTTGCTATAACGGCTGTTAAAGAAATATTTTAAAAAGATTATTTAAAATCACTTTTATGTAGGTTCTCCCAGTTGTACACCGAAAAGGGGGCCCCCGGCTGGAAAGTTGCTTGGGGCCTTGGAAATCGTAACCATGACCCTGTTGCCATCATGGTGAAGAGTGGAGCTTGAGCTTATGTTGACAACAGGTAAATGTTAGGAATGCTACATATTGCTTTTCTCATTGCGCAGTTGCTAATCTAATCATAGCATAGTGTTTCCCATCAGCAAGCATTTAGCATTTTAAAATTGAGTGTATTAGCTAGTTAATCATGAACAGAAATTAATATAACAAGTCCATTATGTTGGGTTTGCTCAATTCAATTAGGTTTTGTCTACTTAAAGTATTTCAGTTGAGATTACATAGAAGTTTTAATTTAAGAAAACTCATTTTTAACACATGGAACCGTTGTCTGTGATTCAATCAAGTTCACTCAAAGAGGTTTTTTTTATTATTATTATTATTATTTTAGTGCACTTCAGTTGTATTTGCCTTACTGTAACCTAGATTTTTGAAAGGAGGAACGAGTCAAAATGATTTTTATTTATTTATTTATTTATTTTTATGTTTTTGTAATCAACATTATGCCACAAATGCTGTCGATTGAGCTTAACTTGTAGTGAACCTGGAATATTCCTAAAACGTGGTATTAGAAGTAAACAGGAATCTTTACCGTTGAAACTTAGAGAGGGTTTTGAAAATAAACAACAAACAGGGTGAGAAGTCAGTGCATGTCTTTGATGATGGGTTACGAACTAGAAAGCACTATTTGCATCTCAATTTAATCCAAATAGCCTCCAATACCCATCATTACTGCAGGTGAACAAGTGCTCTCAGAACCTGCAAAAAGGAGTGTTTTACTCGTCTGTCCAAAGGTAATATAGAAAGGTAAGTCAGCAAATGCTTGACTATTCCCTTATACCTACAAAACAAGCCTGTGGGGTAAACTGGGGCACAAAGTTGTTTTCTTGTAAAAAAGCAAAGCGGTCCCCGAGGGCTCCTCATCGCACAAACGTCTGTCAGCAGCCCCTGGGAACGACTCCCAATCATCAGGGTCTCAGACATGACAGCCAATCACAGCCACCCTATTTCTTACATCCCAGCTCTCGTATTCATACTTGGTGGGGTCAAGTGACAGCAGATAAATGATCTTCAAGACTGTTTTCCTGTCTAACTTCAATCATGTCAGGTTAGCGTGTAGCAATACAATGCAACAATTTAGAAATAAGGATAACGGCACAGTTCACACAAGTCAAGCTTGTCTAGGAATCACCGTTTATTAACCCAGTGGAACATTTTATTTACCAGATGCTGCTCTTTCTGCTAGGGTTACTTAGGCTTTTGTATGGTTTATGTATGATTTTTGTGTCAATATCTGCCCTACTGTTACGTTTGTTAGGAGACATATACAGTAGATGCATATAAGACAACTGTTGACATACAGTATAGTAAAAGTATGAAGCTATAAAACGAAATAGAAATAGTTAGCATAGCTCTGATAATGTTTGTCTTGGAAGATTTTGATGAGTAATATTTAAGATTACATTTAATATTTGTACTGACTTTGGTATCATGACAAATCTGGAGATATTACTGATATCTCTTCTGCAGCTTTATAGGAGGCACATTTTAGATGATTTCAAGTCTCAATTTGATCTCATTGTTATCTAAGTGAAGTAACTGAGATACAAAACATGTCACTTTTGTGATTTTTCATTTAAATGTGACACAGAGGATTTTATTTATTTATTTATTTGCTCAGAGAAATCATATTCTCAGTTATGTTTCTTTTTATGTATCACCTTAAATCTCAATTTGCTCCAAATTGAATCGTATTGCTATAGGTGAAGCAACTGATATATTAAATATATCTCATTTGAAAATTCCCATTTATATATGACCAAAGGATTTTTTTTTTATTATTTATTTATTTATTTCACTATGGAATTTACTTTTCAGTTATGTTTTAATAATCAACTTTGTCTCTGGTGTTTCTCCTAAAATATCTTAATAGAAATAAAAATACTGTAGACACAAATGAGATAATTGTTGACTATAGCATAGCACTATAGCATAGCTTGGATAATATGTTTTTGGAAGAATTAAATGATATATGTTTGTTCATATTAAAATCACAGACTTTGGTATCTTGACAAATCTAAACATAGTTTGAGGCATTTTTTAAATCTCTTTTGAAACTCCAGAGGAGACGTGAGATTAGTTATGGGTATCCACCTTATTTTTCAGCAAAACTAGGGGGCCGCCATTATCAGCCTTGAATGTGGACAACTTCTGGTATAAGCCACTTCCAGCTATTTTAGCTATACAAAAATATTACATTATGCTGCTTTATATTACAGGCTGGCAATAAATGTTGACATATTATTATCATTAATTAAGATTTTCATAAACTCATTGGTTTTGAGCGCATATACTGTAGTTTTACCGTATATCACATTTTGCCATCGTTTTATCACACACTGTTGCACTGGCAGAATGAATGAAATCAGGCGCTGACAGGACAGTCCTCCACAAACTTTACACAACCAGCAGAGAGAAGAAAGATGCTGGGAAAATTCTGCTTCAACTTTCTTTGCACCAAAACTGCATCTTGTTTCATCTTGGTAAAATAATAAACACATTTTACTCTCCGTTCTTGTCAGAGAGCATTCTCTCTTTCTTAGCAGTGTATAGTAAACAGACATGCATATCATGCATTCAGCATGGCTTATGAAAAATCGCCTTTGGAAATAAACAAATAAAGGCATCATTGGAGATTATGCAGGTACATATGAATGGAAGTTTACATTGAGACAAGAAAGACTGCATCGTCACATCTCGGTAAAGAAAGAAGCAGATTTTATTACCGTCTCTTCAATACAACAACACACAGCAACAAGTGAATTATTTTCTTACTCTTTTACTATAAATGCTGATGCTAGACAATTATCCGACATTGGCACATAATTCTGCTGTACATCATGTGGTTGTGTGATAGTTTAGAAGCCCAGATCACTAAATTCTGGTATTATAACCTTCTAGTTATTTACACTGCGGTCAATGCCAGTGGAACTTTTTCACATTCGCCGGAAATGCAGCTGCTGCTTCCACGCTGAAAATAAGGTGGATATAAGTCTCCATTTGCTCTTCATTGAATCTCATTACTGTCTGTTAGAAGCAATTGTGAGATTAAAGAACTCTTTCCTATTCTTTCCTATAGGAAAACGTGGTGATATTTTCCAGTGTCCGTTACAGCACTGCATGCTTTTCATTAGTATTACTCTGTACATAAACTTATGGAATTAAACCGTAATACTGTAATGGATAGTTTGACCAAAAAAAAAATTGCTATCATGCCAAATAGCTTGGCTATGTATCTCTCTTCTCTGGCACTGCATATCTCTCTCTCGCTCTCTCTCTTTTCTCAGGTTTAGCTGCTGGACTATATCGTCACTACGTCACCTTTTTTGGCAGATGAGATCTCAGAGTTATTAATAATTTTGTCTGTGTGCTGCAGATGTTCCACAAATGAACAGGGCTGTGTTGAGTTCTCATGACACCAGGGTGCCTCAGGTGCTGAGCGCAGACCCAAATCTGTCTCCCTCCCCGCTGCTGTCTTACCCCTGTATAAATGAATGAAACAGGAAGAACTGAGGAGAGGATGGGGAAAGAGACACACCCACACATCCTCAGCTTCTGAATGACTGAGAAAAAAGAGGAATGAGGGTCAGGTCAGAACAGAACAGAGTGAAAATTTTGTGTGGTTGACCACATCCTTCCTCTGTCTGTTCAGGTTTTCAGAATCCGGTGTCATCCTAACTCCTAACATCAACATTTATTAGCATATATATATATATATTCCATGGGGGTATTCCAGCAAACACTTAGTGTATGTATATTGAAAGTAAAAGCACAAACAAACAAAAAAAAATAACAGGTGCTTTTCAGAGGTAACTTTATATTCTTGCCCATTTTTGGGTTAAAGGGACAGTTCAGCCAACAATGAAAGGGAGCAGAATGTGTAGTTATAAAGGACTTAAATACTGATCTGTTTCCCACCTACACCTATGCTATCGCTTCTGAAGATATGGATTTAACCACTTGAGTCTTATGGATTACTTTTTTGCTGCCGTACAAAGTTCTGGCTACCATGCACTTGCATTGTATGGATCTACAGAGCTGAGATATTCTTCTAAAAATATTTATTTGTGTACAGCTGAAGAAGGAAAGTCATGAGCATCTGGTATGGTATTAAAACAAGCTTTACTTACTTGATAAGCAAAATGATGGAAGATGTTAAGTCTTGTTTACAGATAAATCTAAATACATTTGTTGAGGTTTATGCTTAAAAGAAGATAATTATTATAAGAATATTATTTGCCAATAAGGTAATAAAAATAAATGTTTATTCTTTGAATTGTTTCTTTTTCGAACCCCACTGGCAAATAGTTCTGTCATTGTTTTAAGTGTAAACCACAATAAATGTAGTTTGTCTGAAAACAAAATTTAACATCTTATGTCATTTTGCTAGTAAATACACATCTTGTTTTGTAAGGACAATATATGTATATTTTAATGGAAAATAAGAAAAGAAAAAAAAAGATTAAGGATTTATGTTATGCAATTGGAGTTACTTTAATTGTGGTAAAATGTGTAGTATAATAATAATAATAATAATAATAAAAAGTTTGTTGGATTTCAGAATAGTTCTCACCTTGCAAACATGAATAAAAAGTGGAAATTATTTTCAAACAGGCCTTGTCAACTGCTGTAGTAATATCCTGAAGTGGACCTCTTTATGGTAGTGGAAGGGGGTTGTGAAAACAGACAGGCTGCAGATAAAGTGCTGACGTGTCCGAGTAAAAAAATCATTGAAAAAGATAAAATATGACTTTTCCATGAGGGGCGTGTGTATGTGTGGGAATTCAGGCCTAGCTGTGGCACACATGACTTAAAAGAGTCTTATCCCAGACCTCATGTTTCACAATGACCCTCCACTTCCTGTTCCACAGCGCTGTGCCCCTCGCTGCCCTGCTCAGCCCCTGCGCCAAAATGTAGCCCTTTTCTGAGAGCACCAGATCCATGAAGAGGTGCTGCTGTGTCAAACATCTGCTTTATCCATTACTGAGAGACTGCAGCCCTGCAGACTACAGAAGACACAGAGAAGCATCCATAAATCTTGAGCCTCTGGTGGAAACATATTCCCCTCCCTTGTTTTCTCGCTACCTTCCTTCCCACATCCCTACAAACTCGAGTCTAAAGGGGTGTTCGCACATGCAAGGATTTACAGCGACCAAAGATAGATGGATGGATGGATGGATAGATAGAACATACTTCATTACTTTTTTTGGTTTGCAATCATCTCCTTATGGTCAGACTGTCTCCTGGGTCTTATCTCTTGTTTAATAAAGTAAATAATGCATTTTATAGATGCTTTGCCTGTGTAAATTGAAGACATTTGTGGTTGAAGACGGTTGAAGACATCAACATCAGGTTGAAATCCACATTAGCATTGACATAAAGCTCTTAATTGTTTCTAAACCAAAATGAGTATTTCTTTAAGTACATTCTCTTTTATCTGCCAATGTAGACGATGAAAGACAGTCCAAATAAAGGACACAAAGTCTAAGGTTTGTTAAATATTTCATAAAAACGAGATAATTAATTTACAAAAAGACATTCATTTTCCTCTCGTATAATGGCGCGCTCATATAAAATGGAGAGTTTGAGCTCCAACTTTTGAAAAATTCAAATATTTGCATTAATTTTTAAACAGGGTTTATATCTAATGAATTTAGATTTAATTTGGCATGGCATAAAATCCATTTGTACCACTTTTAATTAAGAATGCAGTCCATGCAATTAGAATTATGGGTAGAGCCTTCATCAGCGGGTCCTGGGAGAACCGCAGTCGGAAAAATTATGTTAATGCTTTACACTGAAAACTCTCTGAATGGAGGGCAGTTTTTTTCCCCCCTCTACTTTAGCAGACAATGAGGTCCTGCAAAAGTCTCTTTCCAAACGTCACATTTTAACGGTGTTTATTGTTTTGTTCACACAAAGCCGGCACATGGAACATATGTCTGACGTGTTTATATATTCGGGTGTGCGTGTGACGTTAATGTGTGTTTAAGTGTTGTTTTACAAAATACAGTGACACTGCAGCTGAGTCTTGTGTTATTTATAAAGGGCTGAAGCAGCACTTCAAGATCTTGGCTGTGTGCATCTTGAAGATGATTAATTTTTAAGCCTAAAAAGAGTGAAAAAGAAAGACAAGTGCAGTATGCTCCATGCAGCGAGGGCCATCACTAAATGTAATCCTCCATAGTGCTGCTTTTAGCCATAATGGAGTTTGTGTTTTATATATTAGTCTGCTGTAATTCCTCCAACTAAAACATATATATGGGAGACCGGGGGTCATTGTCACACTTTTTGTTCCAGTAAATATTTCCCAGGGTAGATGCATTTTTTAAGCTAATTCCTGCATAACCACATACCTTGAAGTCTGGCTACAAAAATATATTGTACTTTTTCTTCTACAGTATATTGCCCAGGTTAAAGGATACATTTCATTGAACACATGGTGACCTTTTGTGACAGCTTGTCACAATTTATGGGGCAAGCTGTCACAATCCAACCTGCCATTAATACAGGGGTGTAGGCTTCATTTTGGGGGGTGGTGGAGGAAAGAGTTGCCACCATCACAACCACCAAAGCAAAATCTAAGCCTCTGTTTCTACAACTGAATTGAACAGTATATTATCAGCTTTTCAGCAAAACGTTAAAAGTAAAACAATTATGAGGAACAAATGATTCATGAAATGACAAAAATGGAAATGGTAAGATTAAATGTGACAACATGCCCCAACCTGACTTTTATGAAAAATAACTTTGTCCTAAGAACACATTTAAGCCGTCTGTAAAAACAAATCTCCCTTCATAATATAGCTGACTTTTTTTCTGAATGTATGTCAGTGTGGTTTGATTATGTTTGCTTTTTTACCCAAGAGCTTTAACTAAAATATGATGATATTTAAAATGTATTTTGGAGGGTAGAATAAAAAAAATAAAAAAATAAATAAATAATACGTTATGTCGCAGATAACTAGTAATACCAATTGACATTTTTAAAACATGTCCACGCACAGAAGCCAGAACTTGAAATGACACTTAATGCTCAAGCAAGCCTTATTTTAACAACAGCATGACTGTTTTGTGAAATTAACGTCTCCTGAACAGACATTCAAAAATCATAATTTTTCATATGAATCTACCAAGGAGGTCTATAATATCTGGAAAAATCTATCTAAAATTATTTGCGATTTAAATGTTGCTTGCAATAAATTTTGTTTCGTCAGGGTACACGGTTATGCTGCGTTCCATGCAAGTTGGATGAGGGATATTCCTACTTGATATCTCCAACCATAAATGCATCCCATTCCCCGATATTCGGAACTGCAACAGTCCCGTTAGCTTAGCAGGTGTTTGACTCTCATTAGAGATGTCTCCTAGCAACCCAGCTGATAAACAATGCTGCAGCGCTAGCATTTGTGCTTCAGGTGTACGATTATCAGAAGAGATTATAAAGTTTTATTCACCTGTTTCTGCAGGCGTTTGTTAAACAAGCTTTAATATCATGTAATTTGGAAACAAACTCATTTATCAATATAACTTAATAAAGTGAATGTTTATCACTTACTTTGTATATCTCCCTGAGTGTCGACATGTTTGTGTGACATCATGCCCCTGCATCTCGGCAAAATCGGAGTTGAGAATTTCTGCACGAGCCTACAAGTTGTAATTCTGACGTAAAGATGCATTACATTGCACTTTTCCTAGAAGGAAGTTGGAAAATCCGACTTTACGAATTGAATGGAACACAGCACTCCTTTTCAAAACTTGATCCAACACTGAATGCTCAAGCAGCCTAATTTACACTTAGAAAACTCCTGATGTTGTTATAACAATGCAAAAAGCACTTACCAATTTACTTGAAGTGAAAATCAGTCTTCCTTTCCTGATTAATAAATTAATCAATCACACGGTCAGAACATCTTGTGTTTTTAAATCCATAAGGATCTCTTTCTCAATGGCAATACCAGCAGTGATGACAGCCGACTCATCAGCAAGATCTTGTGCTTTTTGCTCTTGAATTACGTACATCACTTAAAGTGTGATTGCATCGCTCAAGGCCAGCTAGAAGGCCTCGACCAGGACATATCCTAAAGATCACACCCAACAAGAACAAATAAATCAATCTGATTGGCTGATGAATCTGACAGTCTGACTTTAGTTGCTCATTCATTTGCACTGTTGAGGGATTCTGAAGAAATTCTGAAGGCCTGAGGGGTGGAGCTCAGACTCACGCGCTGCTTCGGGCATGCGATTTGTGAAACAGTTGTCACACTTTGCTTGTAAGCATCAAGGAATAAATTCTGACTGGATAAATGTTTTGTTTTTCCCTATTTGTTTGTAGATTAATTAAGAGTGGAAAGTGATGAAAAATGCATAGGCAAAAAGGTGATTGAGAATGAAAGGATGAAAAATATATATTTATTTGGCATGTTAGGCCAGCAGAGAAGGCTTTGTTGGCCCTGAGAATTCGCCATTGATATATATATATATATATATATATATATATATATATATATATATATATATATATATATATATATATATATATGGCCACATTTTACCTCTCAACGTTCTCTGTGTTTGATTCAAAAACCTTTAAAACGCTCTTTGCATACATGAACCTTGAGTGTAACCTTGAGTCTTTCATCTACTATAGAGAAACTGTATTCATGAATGCTCATGAACCGACAGTAGACTTTAGACCTCCACACAAACTTTGACATCAAGCACTAGTTCAATTTGCCTTCATGCATTTTGATACAGCAAATGATTTTAAAACTGTCAGCATGTCCAGAGTACTTCAAAGCAAAACCAAGAGAAGAGATAATGCTATTAATGACCAAATTATGAAACCATCTAGCCTGTTCTGTTGCACTGTACAAAGTAAAACTGTGCAGTTTTGTTACTGTGAGGGGCTATTTATACCTAATCTGACCCTTAAACGTCATTTTATTTGGTATAACCTGATTTAGTTGGGTGTAATGCATTGCAGTAGTTTAAGTAATCATTGTGTCTTTTGTTTCTATATACTCTTATTATGATATTTTTGTCTTGCTCCTTGTGCCTGGCTTTCTGCTGTGTTCCATTCAAAGTCGGATATGGGATCTTTCTACCTGATATGTCCAATCTCTTACTATTAAGGCTCTCCATTGCCTGATGCTTGGAGGATGATATATAAGGAAACAAAACTACAGTGGTCCCATTAGCTTAGTAGGTGTTAGATTGTCAATGGAGACATCTCCTAACAACTACATTTTGCAAACAAAAGCTAAACAAGTTTTATTATTATGCAGTGTAGGAACTGACTCATGTATGTTTTTAATTGCTTAAAAGTGAATGTTTATCATAAACTTTGTAAAAATCCCTGGGTACCGACACGTTTGTGTGATGTCATGTACCTCTATTTTGGCAAATTCAGAGTTGAGGATTACCATAAAAGTTTCCAAGCTGGAGTTCTAACTTCAACTGGCATTCCATTGCTTTTTCCAAGTAAGAGGTAAGAAGAAATTCTGACATTCCAAGTTGAATGGAATGCAATATAATGCGGCCTACAAGTGGAGTCAGAAATATAATAATTACAACTTCCGAGTGCATTAAAGACCAAGCGCAGTCATATTTATATTTTCTCCAAGTGCACCTGGGAAGCTTCTACGTCCAAGTCGGATATTCATTCTTACTACATGTTTAAGTGGAGTCGGAAATACTGCAATTATGAGTTCCAAACGTGTGAATGACTAAGTAAAGTTGTATTTATGCTACCTTTAAGTGCACCTGGGAAGCTCCTATGTCCAAGTTCGTCATTCATTATTATGGCATATCATGCATTTAAGATGGAAGCAGTTAATGGAAGAAGCCAAACAAATACACAATGAATGACGGTGAAAGCTCTTTTTGTGTTGTACCAGTGAATGAGCACATGTTAATATGCATGCAGGACTTTTGCACGACCTACATGTTTTATTAATGCATGGATTTTGATGGATTTTATTTGCTTAGAAGTCAATGTTCATCATAACTGTGTAAATCTCTCTGGGAGTCACTATGTTCATATGGATTTCCATTTGTGTTGCCATGTTGGAAGACCGTCTTCCAGTGGCATTTTGTTCTGTTGCAATTTATCAAATAGGAAGTTGACACTTCCAACTTTACTTACATTATGGCTCACAGAAAATTTGACTTTTTTGATTGAAACAGAACTACACCTGGATGAAGTTGCTTTTCCGTCCTGTGAAACTCATCTCTACAGTAAAGTGGCCTAATCTGCCCAGCATGACAGCAGCCCATTTTCCCTTCATTTCGCTTATGCGCTGTTGGTGGCTTCCAACTTTTGAGTCATGGCTTTAATGGGAATGGCATCTGGCGAGATCTCCGCTCTTTCCTGAACGCCCACGCCGAGCCAACGCACAGGAACACTCCTTCCTTTTTCCATTAAAGTTAATTTAACTTATACACACACACATACACACAGAGCTTCGAAACCACAGTATTCACTCCCTTAAACACACATTGAGGTAGGCTTGATGTTTCTCAAGAGTGGAGAGTTATGCATCGTGTGTGTTTGGGGGCTTGAGCGAATATACAGGTTTGCTCTGGGAAACATGGTTTTTCTTGGCAGCACATGAGAAATAAATCAGCGAAACCAAAAGGAGTCCAGTGAATATGCATTAAAAAAGTGATGTGAGTGCCCTCTTGTGCATTCAACGGGGAAATTAGGTCCTGCATTTAATATGAAGTCAGAGTACTAGAGAATTACTAGACTATTATCAAGGCATCCTCAACACTCGATCCGTCATTTCCTACAGGACTAAATTGTCTCTTTATAAATGGGTAGCATGAAAGTGTACATTGTACAGGTTGGAATACAGTATTAAGCGTGTTGCTGTAGGACACTGAGAGAATGAATCAATTGTTCTGTTTTCTTATAAAGCATTTTGCAGTAATATACCTTAATGTCACATCACTTAAACACGGATTTATGCTCAAATCACACAGTACAGTAAATATTATTCAGCTATCAAACTTTAAAATTTGGTGTGCATTATTGGGGATATTAAAATACTTTCTGCAATTCCAGCTAAAAAGAAGCAACAAAAGATTAAGTTCAGGTATGAAACTATGAATGGTGCAAGCTGATAGGTTCATTAAACTTGTTATCTGATAGCCAATTAGCTCACTCACATATTATATATCAAGCCAATCAGCTCACATGGTGTAAGCTTATAAGTCCTTTTATGTGTAATCAGGTAGCCAATCAACTTGCATACTTTCCCTTTCCATAACATTTAGATTTGCTCAGTTTACATTTTTACATTTTATGCATTTGGCAGATGCTTTTATCCAAAGTGAATTACAGTGCCCTTATTACAGGGACAATCCCCCTGGAGCAACCTGGAGTTAAGTGCCTTGCTCAAGGACACAATGGTGGTGGCTGTGGGGGATCAAACCAACAACCTTTTGCTTACCAGTTCAGTGCTTTAGTCCACTACACCACCGCCACCTTTATTTTTTTTTTCACCACTCAACCAGTTTACAAGTTGGCCGGTTTCACTGCTGAGCACTACAAGAGTTTTCTCTGAAACCCACCTCCACCCTAGCTTCATGGGTCTAGATCTGCTATATGGGGATTGCATTTATGTCTAATTGTGCAGCAGCATGTCATACGTATTGTGTTTTTCTAATTGTGCTGCAGCAGCAGCATGTCCACATGCTAAACGCAGTATGTCTGTGTATGAGTAGGCAATTGTCTAGGGCCTCCACATTGCAGGGGTCCTCCGAAAGACATTGCATATAAACTTGGTAGTTTAAGCCAGACCGGTGTCATGCCGATTTTTTAAAATGTAGTATGGCAGGGGAAGGTGCATTCATAATCATGAGGTGATCGTGATCTGATTTATCAGTGAAATCAGGTAGCTCTTTCTCTATTAATATGCATGAAGCAATTCTTTCACTGCCACATCTAAAAAATTCTGTATTTTTGATAGGATATATTATTAGAGTGTGATGAGGAGGAGGGCGTGGCCGGGCCATGATGAGCAAGGCCGGCACTGAATCAGCTGATCAGCGGGAGAGCGAGATAAGGGGCAGCCGGAGACACCGTTTTGAGAGAGACGCACGTGGCGGCGTTGTGTGTGTGTCCGTTTATGTTTTATGTTGTTTAAGTTAATTTATATCATTAAAGTTTATGTTTACTGTCCAGCTGGTTTCCACCTCCTCCTTGCCCACCTTTACCTGTTACCGTGGTGCCAAAACCCGGGAGGAAGGAGGGATGCACTGTTGTGGAGTCCTCGCTGCTGCCATCTGCCAGGAGATGGAGGGGTCGCTGCCAGGGAGCAGCCGCGGCCCTCTGCCTGGGGACGGAGGGGTCACTGCCGGCCGCTGAGAGCCGGAGGAACCGCGGCCATCTGCTGAGAAGGGGAGGAGCCAGAGGCTGATGGGGGAGGAGCGAGCTGGCTCTAGCAGAGGGCGGAGGAGTGGTTGAGGACTGGGCGACAGCACATCCAGGAGCCGGCAAGCAAGTTCTTCTCACTCTCTCTCTCTCTCTCTCTCTCTGTGTCTCCGCTCGCTCTTTCCCTCTCCCCACGCCTCCACTCGTCTATCCCCCAGGTTCGCAGGAGGCGGGGTGGACCACCGGCTGACAGAATGGCCGGAAGGGTAGCATCTTCCCCCTGAGATGGGGGGGGGGTTAGTCAGACCAGTGGCAGGGCGAATCATGCGGGGGGAGGATTGTGACGCGGAGGAGGGCATGGCCGGGCCATGATGGAACACGGCCGGCGCTGAATCAGCTGATCAGTGGGAGAGCGAGATAAGGGGCAGCCGGAGATGCTGGTTCAAGAGAGAGAGAGAGAGATGCTTGCGGCCGCGTTGTGTGTGTGTCTATGTCCATTTATGTTTTATGTTGTTTTAAGTTCATTTATATCAAAAGAGTTTATTACGGTTCCCGCCTCCTCCTTGCCCAACTTTACCTGTTACATAGAGATTTGAGATTTGACGTTGCGGTTGTGGGAGGAGTTAAAAAGGGGCTGCCTAAGGTCTTTTAATGTCTAGAACCTCCCCTGTTTCAACATCAACATACCAACATTGACTCAACCAATGGCATGTGTTTGGGGCGGGACTATCTGTTAGCCCAACCAACAGCTGAAGGGGGAAAGTGTTTGAAACTAGTTTGAAAACAGACATGATCTTTGCTATTCCTTTCGTCTTGACTGTTGAACTGCAGGAGCCTATTATCAGCAAAGACTTCATGATATTATTCTACATATATTTATTTATAATATGCCATGAGAAACTTGAACAAGGCACTCTTCAATGTAAATAAATATGTAAATAAATACATAAGAAATAATAATATATTAATAATAATAATAATTAAAAAGATGCAACAAGTTTTTATAAAACTCTTTTTAAAACTCCCAGTTTATAAAAACCTAATTTGTTAACCACAGATTTTTTTTTTTTTTTTAACAATTCCTTATGTTTGACCTGGATTGATAGCTCAAGTACAGGGTTCTGATCTTTTTATCTTTCTGGTTCTATATGATAAATGTCAACAAAGTATTACAGATTAGAATGCTTGTCTGGGTGGAGGAGCCTTAGAAGCAGTGCTTTCCCCGAGAGAGTGCTAATACTCAACAGACAAATGTAAAAGATTTACTGTGCATCCAAAACTATTTCTCTGCTCTTCTCATTTGGATCCAATTGACACGCTTTGAATTCCTTTTATTGTAATGAAAGGCTTTCTGTATACAATGACCTCACAGAAAGAAAATAATTCATTCATTTGAGTAATATTGTATGCAATTGTTTGCGTTGCTCAGTGTGTGTGTTTTAAAATAATGGTTGTGGCATTGCCACTGTGGGAGAAGAGCGGCATATTTATTGTGGATTGTACAAATAGTTAATTTTATCAGGCCTGACTGTCTCCATTCTTCTGCATGCTAAATAATGAATAAACCCATCCGTCAATGTTTCAAGGCATTTATTGCGGCTTACCATTAGCTTATATAAACCGGCAGAGACTTTAGCTTAAAACCACTGGGAAAATTGCTACAAGGATCCCATGAAGCTCTGGCACAGTGACCAATGAAAAGCCTTGTTCATCATTTTTGTCTGAATTGTTTGATTTAATTCACTAAGTATTTATGTTCTTATGTAATATTCAAGCTGGCAGATGTCTGCAAAAAACATTAAGTCTGGAGTAAAAGATAGAAGTGTTTCCAGGTGAAAAAACACTGTGGATGTAACAATACAAGGTCTCGAAGAGTGAGAAATGTGTATAGTATGAAACATACAATATCAAGATAATTAAGTGTTTTTATATTATCATAAATTAATATACTATCTATAATCTAGTTTCTGCAAGTTTCACACTTTGTACTGTATTGTACAGTATATTGCACATTGTAAAATGGATAGTTACGACTCTGCATTTTGACTAGATGAGCCACATTCAAAACCGTTCTTAAATACAGATCAACACACACGTGTAACTGCGCATTCAATAAAATGTGACATGATGAAATTGCACGTTGCAACCGTAAATGTTAAGCTAACGTGCTATATTTCTTTTCAGAAGAATTGTTCATTCTTATCATTAATGATAGGAATTATTAACACTAAAAAGTGCATAAACCTTACAATTTCTAGACTTTTGTTATTGTTATGTTATAAAAATGGGAACACTTTAAAGTTTTATTTGTTAACATTAGTCAAAGCATTAGGTATCGTGAACTAACAATGAACAGTATATTTTCACATCATTTATTAATCTTTGTTAATCTTAACATGAAAATACAATTGTCCATGTTTAGTTCATGTTAGTACATAAACCATTAACTAATCTTAATGTATAAAGCTTGTATCTATCTATCTATCTATCTATCTATCTATCTATCTATCTATATATATATATATATATATATATATATATATATATATATATATATATATATATATATATGTATATTAGTGCTGTCAGTAGATTACATTTTTCAATCGCAATTAATCTCATATTTTTTGTAGTTAATCGCGATTAATCACATAATTCGAAAACGCTGAAATTTTGCATTTATTCCATTTTAGGAAACAGAGCAAAACAATATGTATCAATATGATGGTTTATTAACATTTTCCAAACAAAGCCTTACACAGTAAAATATTGAAATATCACCAACACAAGAAACATTAAACATTTCCCAAAGTCTATGTGGGAGCTTGACTTACTGAAAGAACTAGTGCCCAAATAGGTTGCATATTCATTGCAATGGAAATTAAATCTCTTAATCTCTCATCCTACACAATATTAATCAGCCTGTAGACTGTGGCTATCCGCATTCCTACAGCAACAATGAAGCTGCATTCATGATTCGTGTCAGAGCGTCAATGCCAGTGTTAAACGCTGCTTTTAACTCCACGCTTGCAGACAAAAATGTCTCATTCTGTGCTTTGGTGATAGTTAAGACTTGACATGCTTCTGTGGTAATTAAAATGCACTTTACATGGGTCCCATCTGGGCTTTTTTGTACATCAGATAGCATTAAGAGTTCCTTTCTGCATCTCCATCATTTCAAGGAAGCGCTGTTCGGTGTTTTTGTGGTGTGTCCGACAGTGTAATGCCGTTAACGACGACAGCGTTAATAAAATGAATAAAGAAAATAAAATATTATTATAAAAAAGTTATATTATATAAAACTCAGAAAGTCTCCAAATCCCATATTTGTATTTTATTTTATTTTTTTCACATTTTGTTGTGTTGCATCCTTATGCTAAAATGCTTTATTTTTATTTTTTCACAATAGTCTACACTCCATACCCCATAACGACAAAGCAAAAACCAGATTTTTGATAACTTTGCATATTTATTAAAAAGAAAAAAACTGAAATATCACATTGACATAAGTATTCAGACCCTTTGCTATGACACTTGAAACTTAGCTCAGGTGCATCCCATTTATCTGGATCACCTTTGAGATGTTTCTACACTTTGATTGGAGTCCACCTGTGGCAAATTCAATTTATTTGACATGATTTGGAAAGGCATACACCTGTCTATATAAGGTCTCACAGCTGAAAATGTATATCAGAGCAAAAACCAAGCCATGAGGTCAAAGGAACTGCATGCAGAGCTCAGAGACAGGATTGTGTCGAGGCACAGATCTGGGGAAGGCTACAAAAAAAAAAAAAAAAAAAAATGCACTGAAGATTTGCAAGAGCACAGTGGCCTCCATAATTCTTTAATGGAAGAAGTTTGGAACAACCCAGACTCCTAGAGCTGGCTGCCCGGCCAGACTGAGCAATCGTGGGGAGAAGGGCCTTGGTAAGAGAGGTGACTCTCTTCTGGTCACTCTGGCTGAGCTATAGAGATCATGTGTGGAGATGGGAAAAACTTGCAAAAGGAAAACCATCACTGAAACACTCCACCGATCTGCGCTTTATGGCAGAGTGGCCAGACAGAAGCCTCTCCTCAGTGCAAGACACATGAAAGCCTGCTTGGAATTTGCAAAAAAAAAACACCTAAAGGACTCTCAGACTGTGAGAAACAAGATTCTCTGTTATGATGAAACGAAGACTGAACTGGTTGGCCTCAATTCCAAGTGTCATGTCTGATGGAAACCAGGCACTGCTCATCACCTGCACAATACCATCCCAACAGTGAAGCATGGTGATGGAAGCATCATGCTGTGGGGTTGTTTTTCAGCAGCAGGGACTGGGGGACTGGTCAGGGTTGAAGGAAAGCAGAACGCAGCAAAATACAGAGACATCCTTAATGAAAACCTGGTGTAGAGCGCTCAGGACCTCAAACTGGGCCAAAGGTTCACCTTACAACAGGACAATGACCCTAAGTACACAGCTAAGACAATGCAAGAGTGGCTTAGGGACAACTCTGTGTCCTTGAGTGGCCCAGCCAGAGTCCAGACTTGAACCCAATTGAACATCTCTGGAGAGACCTGAAAATGGCTGTCCACCGATGGTCCCCATCCAACCTGACAGAGCTTGAGATGATCTGCAGAGAAGAATGGCAGAAAATCACCAAATCCAGGTGTGCAAAGCTTGTCGCATCATATCCAAAAAGACTTGAGGCTGTAATCACTGCCAAAAGTGCTTCAACTAAGTACTGAGTTAAGGGTCTGAACACTAAAATGGAATAAATGCATTTTGACAGGAAAAGAAGTATATATAGTGTCAAATTTCAGCATTTTCGAATTATGGGATTAATCGCGATTAACCACAAAAAAATATGAGATTAATTGCGATTGAAAAATGTAATCTACTGCCAGCACTAATATATATATATATATATATATTGACACTAACACTAACCAAGATTAAAAAAAAAATAAAATAAAAAAAAGGATTGTTCATTATTAGTTTCAAAAGTGTTACCATAAAAACACTAATAAATAATACGGGAAAAAATGCATCAAAGTCATGTATTTTATTTAAATTGTTTTCATCATACTGTGTATAATATAGTATGCATTCATATTGCAAAATGTACAATTCCATGGGCCCCAATCTATTCTCTTCTATTCTCAATTTGCTTTAATTTTTTTTACATTTTTACATTTTCATTGTTGATTTCTATCAGTTGTGATTACAAGCTACCAGTGCACTTTAGCATATTGAGAGATTAATTGTTTATTTGAACTTCTCCCAATGCTTAATGTACCTGAAAAATTCAGTGTCTTGGATCACTGTCTGAACACTAAATAATTTTGCTGATCAATATTACTGCTAATATGACATCAAATAACATGCAGTCAAGGTCCTGAATATTCCATGAGAGATATGGTTGGAGGAAATTGTCAAATGATGGTTTAAAAGTACTCTCCTTTCATTTATGAGTAAAACCACTTTTACTGCGCATAGTCCATTAACGCATGTAAATTATAGATTTTTTTTTTTTTTTTTTTTTTTTCTGTTTTCTGAACATCAGGCTATAAGTGTTACCAAGTAGAAATAATTGTACATTTATGTGTGTCCCACTAACACTATGGAGGATGAGATGCTCAAGCTTTGCCCCAGGGATCCTGAGCATACTGAAGATTTCATCCTGAGGTTTTTGAGTAAGATTTTAAAGGAATAGTTCACCCATTATTTACTCACCCTCATGTTGTTCTAAATCTTAATGCTGTTACTTTTTCCACTGAATCCCGCTTTGTCATAACAGTTCACAGCATTCTGAGTAAATTCTAGAGACTGTTGTGTGTGAAAATCCCAGGAGATCAGCAGTTACAGAAATACTCAAACCAGCCCATCTGGCACCAACAATCATGCCACGGTCCAAATCACTGAGATCATTTTTTTTTTCCACATTCTGATGGTTGATGTGAACATTAACTGAAGCTCCCGACCAATATCTGCATGATTTTATGCACTGCACTGCTGCCACACGATTGGCTGATTAGGTAATCACATGGATGATTGTTGGTGCCAGACAGGCTGGTTTGAGTATTTCTGTAACTGTTGATCTCCTGGGATTATCACGCACAACAGTCTCAACAATTTACTCAGAATGGTGCCAAAACCAAAAAACATCCAGTGAGCAGCAGTTCTGTGGATGGAAACGCCTTGTTGATGAGAGAGGTCAACAGAGAATGGCCAGACTGGTTTGAACTGACAAAGTCTACGGTAACTCAGATAACCGCTCTGTACAATTGTGGTGAGAAGAATATCATCTCAGAATGTTATTCTGAGATGTGGATTGGTGCACTTTTGGTGGCACGAGGGGGACCTATACAATATTAGGCAGGTGGTTATATTGTTGTGGCTGATCGCTATATATATATATATATATATATATATATATATATATATATATATATATACATACCCCACCCCCAAATAAAAATAAATAAAAAACATCTGTCATAATTTTCTCACCCTCATGTGTTCCAAACCCATATGACTATGACTTTCTTCCATGGAAGACAAAAGGAGATGTGAGGCCGAATGTTAGCCTCAGTCAATATAATAGTTACTTTAATTTAATAAAAAAAGATGCAATAAAAGTAAATGGTGACTGAGGATTTTTTGTATTTTTGTATTTTTTTTATACAAAACACAGATGGATAATTTTTAAAGTATCTTGATGTAGCTCTTTTCCATACAATAGTTTATAGTGACCATAGCAATTAATTTCCAAAAAGGACCAAAAACACCACAAAATCTGTTAACGCAGGTCATATGTCTATATTTGTTATTGTGCAAGTCTTATGATGTCATATGAAAGTTTTGTGTGAGAAATAGAGAAACAGTTTGGTCGTTATTTATTAAATCTTCCCCTCTGCTGCAGGTCTCAAATCTCAGTCTTACATGTCACTCAATGACATTGAAATTATATTTAATTACAGCGACTCCTTGGCATCAGTGACTTTTTTGGAGCTTGGCAGTTGTGTCACAATGAAGTTGTATGGAAACGACAACATAGTCTTATTACAACAATAATTCGATAAAAGATGACAAACAACTTTTTCCCCCATAGAGACCAACCAATCAAAATACAGAATTTTAAAGTAGATACAATACAGGCATCACATTTTAGGCATCCTCATATTCAACACTTTATTTCAACAAAGGAACACGTTTAGTCACTCATTCTGTATTTCTTTATGCGACCGAGTTGGAAAGAGCTGCATGAAGATTCATCAAAATCCCTTCTTTTGTGTTCCACAAAAGGGTTTAAAACGATTTGAGCATGAAATAAAGAGTAAATAAAGACATAAGTTTCTATTTTTGAGTGAACTATTCTTTTAAGTCAAGGCAGCAAATGTTAAAGTTGAAGCCTTTAAATTCTCTCCCTCGCCACTCAAAGAGTAAAGACAGTGAAAGAAAACTTGCTTTTGCCGTCAGTCTGAAATGTGCCCACTTCACAAAACTGTTAGCACTACAAGAGACGTGAGTCCTAGAAAAAAAAAAAAAAAGTGTTTGTGCAGGGAAATACACACACTCGGGCCTCTGTCCTCCCTGGGGAGTATTCTCATATAATCTTAGAATTAATTCTATTTGGAATACTTAAAATAAATAAGGTTAGGATCTGTGGTGAAGGTACCCGCTTCTCTCCTAATGAACACATACTCCTACCTTGCCTTTCTCAACGTGTCCTTGGACTGTCATCTCCAACCTTTTGAAGCTGTATCTGATTATCCAGGCAGCAATTAATCATAATTAAGCAAGTCGGAGTGTTGGAGCAGTGGAGGCGAGGTGGCAAAGAATCTGGCATACCTCCTGATCAGCTTCCCATTTTGGCAAGCAGGAACTTCGCTCGGTTCCATGATAAAGCCGGCCGTGGGGACGTGTGTGTGTGGGGGGGGGGAGTTTAAGGCCCATGGCTAACTCTCGTCCTCCTCACCTCCCTCCTGGTCCCTCTGGACCGCTCTGAAATGTTGGGGATGTTGAATTCCTGAGCACTTAAATTCTCTTTGTCTTCCAAGAGGAAGTACAGTAACAAATGACTCTTAGACCTGCATGGCTGTACAGATTTGGCTGGACAGAATGTCCATCTTCTTTTCCCCCATTTATTTATTTATTTATTTATTTATTTTATTTTTTTACAAAGTACATCTGAACTGAAAGCACATTCCTAAGATAGTTTAGTTAGTTACATTTTATCTTCATACTGGAGACAACCATTGCCCCATGAATCAAAACTCGTCTGCTGCATTGCAGCTTTGTTGTGATTTCCAGAGGGTTTATATTTGGTTGGTCAAAAGGTTTGGTATCATAGGCCAGGGCTTTTGACCTGCTAATGTATGTCTGTTTTTATTTTACAGGCAGTTTATTTTTAGAATGGGCTTTCATTGCATAGAATGGACAGTGATGTTGTGTTGTGTTTTATGTGTGATGTAGGCAGAGTAGAGATTAATTCAAGGGTCAGCCGTATATGATGTCCACTTGGCCAGAGGCTGAAGTCTTGCCAGGCCCTGACAGAGGTCAGGTTTGGTTAGTTCTCTCTCTCTTTCACCACTGCCTCCAGCAATAAAATTGCCATGCCTTTCCAACTGCAATATGTACATACTGCAATAATTACTTTTACTAATTACTTATACTGTATGTTTCAAATGGGGTTTCAAAGGTTTTGGTAACCCCCAAAGTAAGATTGCAAATTGAGTTAGACTGGGCACATATATTTAAATAAAAGCTAGCACATATCACATCACAAATCACATTTACAGTGACTGATGAGGTAACCATAGCAACTTGTTATTTGGTTGCTAGGGTGTTATTAGGTAGTTATTAGGATGTTCTGGGTGGTTGCAAGAGTGTTGTTAGGTGGTTGCTGAAGCATTCTGGGTGGTTGCTAGATTATTCTAGTGGTTGCTATGGCGTTGCTAGGTGGTTGCTAGGGTATTATGGATGGTTACTAGGGCATTGCTAGATGGTTGCTGGGGTGTTCTGGGTTTTTACTAGGGTGTTTCTAGGTGGTTATTAGGGTGCTCTGAATGGTTACTAGGGTGTTTCTAGGTGATTGCTTTAGGGTGTTATGGTAGTTGCTAGAGTGTTGCTAGATGGTTACTAAGGTGTTATGTGTGGTTGCTAGGGGGTGCTAGGTGGTTGCTAGATTGTTCTTGTGGTTGTTAGGGTTTTGATGGGTGGTTGTTAGGGAATTTGCTAGGGTGTTCTGGGTGGTTGTTAAGGTGTTGCAAGGGTATTATGGGTGGTTGCTGTGGGTGCTAGGTGGTTGCTAGGTTGTTCTTGTGGTTGCTAGGGTTTTGCTGGGTGGCTGCTAGGGAATTTACTAGGGTGTTCTGGGTGGTTGCTAGGGCATTGTTAGGTGGTTGTTAGGGTGTTCTGAGTGGTTACCAGGACGTTTCTAGGTGATTGCTATAGAGTGTTATGGTGGTTGCTTGGGTGTTGCTAGGTGGTTACTAAGTGTAGTGTGTGGTTGCTAGGGGGTGCTAGGTGGTTGCTAGGTAGTTATTTTGGTTGCTAGGGTTTTGCTGGATGGTTGCTAGGGAATTTGCTAGGGTGTTCTGGGTGGTTGCTAAGGCATTGCAAGGGTGTTATTGGTGGTTGCTAGGGTTTTGCTGGGTGATTACTTGTGTAGTTACTAGAGTGTTTTGAGTGGTTGCTAAGGCATCGCTAGATGGCTGCTAGGGTGTTCTGGGTGGTTGCTAGGAAATTGCAAGGTGGTTGCTAGGATGTTCTGGGTGGTTGCTAGGTGGCTTACTAAAACCACCCCCCCCCATGATATAGATATGGCTCAGGTCCCTCAAAAATGTCTCACCCATTTTATCATTTGCTAGGCGAAAACCATAAGACTGATGGATAGCAAAAATGGATAGCACACTTTACCTCTTCAAACCGCATGACTTGAGGTAATCGGACAAGAATAAAAAAAATAAAAATAAAATACTTTTTATGTTTAGACCCCTGATAATTTTTGTCTTGTTTCTCTATGCCCTACTTATTTCCAATGAAATCATTTTCGATAATAATAATAACAACAATAATAATAATAATAATAATAATAATAATCATGTAAAAAGAATAGTAATTTTCTCTTCTTCAAAGCAGCCAGAAATGTTTTTAAGACCAAATACATGAGCATATTGTTGTCACATGTCTTTAGAATTACACAGCAATTTGATTCACTCACTGGAATCAGTTCATCCATTAGCATGTAATCTTATATAAAAAAGTATTGCATAACCATCACAATTTTTCTGCCACTTTGCCTAGTTGTGCTGCTGCATTTGCCATGACTGTTGGTTGTAAAGGCATGACTGATTGTGATGTGTTATCTCTAATACTGCCATGAAGATATGACACTGATGGATTACTAGCCTCTTCACTTGATGTCCATGGCCGTCTCTTATTCACTGTTCCTTTTTTTCTGGTTTCTCTGTCAAGCTCCTGATGGTACCTGCCTTCAGGGATGGTTTCACAACATCAGAGCTTGGGTTTGATTGTCCTCTGACTAACCTGACCGCAGGACAACTCTGTTCTTACAAAGAGGACACCAAATTAACACTGAGCTGTTTCACAGCCCCACGCCTCTGATCTTAATGAGGGATGACCTGGAGAAATATAACATAATTATCCTGATTATTACAATCTTTTTAGCCAGAGAATATAAAAGGCTCATTATTGTTCTTTTTGAATTGTTCATTATGATTGTTTCCGAGCCTGCAGCCTTTTTGGGCCAAAAGTGGAAGGGAGAGATAGAAGAGGAAAGGGGAAAAAGATCTTTGATTGGTTAATACCCGACAGTAGAGCAGTGAGCTTAGAAAACTTGAGCCCAAAACCGCAGTCTTCTTCTCCCTCAGCAGCTTTTTTTTGTCTGAATATCCCCCGGCTTTCTTGAATATTTTTATTTTATTGTATTTTTTGTCTGTATTTGAGTAGGGACACTGATCTATTAGAGATTCCTGTGAGGGACCTTTTTAACATATTCAAATATATTTGATTTGTTGAAAAGGGCAAAGCCGACGTGCTGAATTTAGTACTTTTGTGCCGTTTTAGTTGGCTCTTATAGGGAAGATCAGGGTGAGCTGTCACAATTTGTACACACTTTTTATAATTATTACTCAGATTTGTTTAATTTGTGATAGTCAGTTTCTGTATAGTCACATTGCTTAAAGTCTACAAAAAAAAAAAAAAAACAAAAAAAACATTGGATATATCCAAAGCCGTTTGTATATGGGATAAGTAGTCAAAATTGGAACCGGCATTTAAATAACCTGTCTTAGGCTATGTAATGTATTTTCACCAAGATTTGAACATTGAAACAATTATAATGCACAAACAAAACTAAATTACCAAAAAATAAATAGATATAAAATAATATATATATATATATATATATATATAAAATCCACCTTATTGAAATAGTTGACTGTAAATATATATAAATATATTTGTTAAGATTTTTTTTTTCTTTTTTTTACAAATGTTACACTCATAAACCTTATTTATTGCAGTAATCTCATATTATGACAAAGTAGCAATTAACACAAATTACATTTGTTGCCATTTCTCACGCATCGTTCTTCCTCAAAGCAGCTCTGAATGTTTAATAATTGTCTGCATTGGGTTGAATGACCCCTTGATGTTTTATTTCCTTTGGCTAAAATTGCTAAAACAGCAGAGTGAACTGTCAAAACAGGATCGAGGCCAGATTGCCCATTACAGAGTGTCTGATTAATTTGAGACCCTGAGTGAAATGTGTAATTACAGCTGTCAATCCATCTTGATGTGCTGTCACCTGATCAGTGTGCTGCCGTCCTCAGTGAAATCTGATGAACGTTTGATTCATGGCCTCATGGCTGCATAAAAAATCTTTAAACAAATATTAATATTAAATTAACTCCTTTGAACTTTTGAAGACGGAACACTCAACCAATCCAATATGTATAATTACGCAACGATACAGGGGTTATTTTCATATTTTAATGTGCAAACACAAGCAACTTCTTGTTTAAGGAATAGTTCACTCAAAAATAAAAATTTCAACCTGGTCTCATAGAATCACATTACTATACTTACATTTTTGCAAAATAATTTTTACATGCCTCGATGTATGTATCGTAGCAGTTTCCAGGTGAAATGAATACTAGAGGCGCTACAACAATTACTTTTCTTCACTTTCACACAGTATAGCGCATGACTAATGCGCTAACGTTTGCAGTACATTTTAACGTTTGCATTACATAACAAACCACATTTACAAGCTATGATCAAATAGCTTTTATCGCCACTCATTGGACGTTTCACCTCAGAACTGCCGCAACACTTATAACGAACCACATAATGTATTTCTGCAAAAATTAGCATGAGATTTGAGAGTTCTGGTGCAAGGGGAAGATTATCGGTGAATAATGACTTAAAATTTGGTCTATTCCTCACACAAAGCTATCAAATGGCTTCAGAACACTTGTCATAAAGACTCATGAACTACTTTTATTTATTGTCCTTTTTGGTGCTTGGCAGTATAAAATTACCATCTAAATTGCATAGTGGTTACAAAAGACGTGCAGACATTCATTTTGTGTTTAATGGAAAAAAAACAAAATCAGGGTAAGTAAATGATTACAATATTCTGGACAAAATATTCCTTTCCATCTTCACTCGTATGCCATTTGAAGATCTTTACACAAAGTGCAAAGGCAAATAAATATAACACAATAACAACAACAACAACAAAAAAAAAAAATAATAAGTATGCATTGAACAGTAAAATTTTGCGTGATGGGGTTTAGAGCATTTCATGACAGCTGGTCGTATTGTGCTGATAAAGGAAGTCCGTTTGGACTACATTCATCCTGAAAAACAACTGGGGTTTCCAGTGGTTACGCTGCATGCTAAGCTGCACCGTTATTGAAATCCGCAGTCGCTGTTTTGCCTCAGTGCCAAATGAAATCAAGTTCTGCCTGCATGGTGGGCTATGAAATATTACGAACTATGGGAGAAACCTACTGTGACGTGTCGCCTGCATACGAGATCAAATAAACATGCATTCAAAAGAATTTCTCCAGGTAGAATTATCGACTGGGGGAAAAAATGCAACGATGAGACCGACTCAGTCACGATGACTTTGATGTTGGTGGGGGACGAACCTTCATGTAACTTTCTCTCTCTCTCTCTCTCTCTCTCTCTCTCATGGGTTTAGCATGCGTGTTCTGTAATGGCTTAAACAGTTTGAATAAAGTACCGGAATGTTGTTTATTCACATTTCATACACACATACTGTACATGCACACACGCCTTTGTATCACGTAGCTGCCTTTATGTTCTTTTTCACTTGTCCTATCATGATGTATACATACTTATACAGATACATCTTTTACAAATGGAAATATCTACTTTTCCATGACAAAAAAAGCTCATTATCTTAAATTCGTATTAACGCTTAATGCATTCAGACATTGTCCTTTGAGGTTTTTGCCATTACCAACATTCTCACTCTGATTCTCTTAGATACTGATTACTGTAGTACAGTAATTTTGCACTGTAATATATATGTATTGTTTAATTATTTAAAAGGAGCATGACAAATACTATGATTATGTATAAATACTAAAAAATTTACAGTAATGAAAACTAGATGAACTAACTATAATAACAGAAAGATTCAACATATCGGTATTTAATAATCTGATGCATTACTACACACCTACTTTATTTTTTTTCAAATACTCTTTTATTATTTATTTATTTATGTATGTATTTATGTATTTATTTTATTTATTTAATTATTTTAATCACAGTTTTTATGTTCCTGTAGCTTAACTGGTTGAGCATGTCATTAATTAATTTATTTGTTTGATTGTTTGTTTGTTTGTTAGTCTGCTTGTTTGTATTTATTTATTTAATAAATGTATTTATTTATTATACAATTTTTGTAGCTCAACTGGTAAAGCATGGTGCTAGCAATGCCAGTGTAATGGGTTTGATTCGCAGGAAATGCATATACTGTTAAAATATAATATACTGCTTTAATGCATTATATAAGGTGCTAAGTGTTTGCCAAATGCATAAATGTAGTTATAAAGTGGAAATATTGTATTGCCAAGCTTCATATCCATCATGTTGAGGTTTAGTCCTATAAAGATTACCTACTTATGATGAGAGGAAGAGGTAATTTGGTGAGCGAGAAATTTGAATTTTCACACATTTCTTGTATGGCTTCTGCTGCCGATCAATAGAATGTACTTGCTGGAGGTTAACGTCAGGTCTCCACTCTTTAAAAGCCATAAAACTGAAACTGAACAAGCCTCGGAAAGCTCTAACCGCTGTTTCTCCCTCCTTCTACCCAACGCTTGCAGGTGTTCTCGATTGCGAGCAGTAATTGCAATCACATCCATCCAGCCATAAAAAGCAGGCCTATGTAATGAAGCCGGCCTTATTAAGGTGCTTATGTTTTATTCTGGCCTATTAGAGGCCCTGAGACCATCTCTGCTGAGCAGAATGACTTTTACAGTTTTCTCCCTCAACCTGCTGCTTGGCAGAGGTTGGAGGGACGGTTTGCAGGCCAATGGTTTCTGACAAGGTTAACACCTACAGACTTTTCCTGCAGGTCTGGGGATAGAAGAGCCCAGCAGCTGCTTTTCACCTAACGCCCACTTCTGGTCTAACTTTCATGACACTCACTGGACAATAAATCTAGCTAACCAGAGCCAGGCATTCCATCACAACACTAGAAACTAAAGTCTGGCCTTTTTGGAACACTGGCCTTTAATGAGGGATCAACGACACAGTCAAAACCGCTGTGAAACTGCACTCGTTTAAAGGGATATTTCAGCTGAAATGGAAATATGGAATAAAAAGGTGCTCTCTCTCTCTCTCTCTCTCTCTCTCTCTCTCTCTCTCTCATATATATATCTGCGTTATGCAGAACGGGCCACAAAATGGCGCCGCGATATGCCGAAGGGGGCAGCGATATGCAGAAAAGGACAGCAACATCCCCATTAGGGGTTAGAGTTAGGCTTTGGGGTAACGGCTGGGTTAGGTTTAGGGGTAACATCGACAGTGTAATTGTGTAAAATGTAATTAAATGCAAGTACTTTAAATGTAATTACAATGCAACAACATGTACATACATAATAAGTACATTGTATCAAATGGTAAGTACATAGTAGTTAAGGCCACCTCATATAAAGTGGGTCCATATATATATATATATATATATATATATATATTCTAAGGAGGTCATTTACTTAAGAGAGAGAGAAAAAAAAGTTTAAATATCTTATTCATCACCACAAGACTGATATTCTGAATTATTTATAAGTATGCTAACACATTTGTCTCAAGAGGTGTGTATGTAACCAGTGTGGTGTTGGTGGGGTTTCTCTGACACTCTGGTGTCCAGACCCCAAACTCTGGTTCATGTCTTAACACACAGGCAGAATAGCGGGGTCAAGCCACCAATGGGAGGCAGTCCTAGGCCACACCTCCACGGACCAGAAATCCATACTAATCTCTGAACGTATGTCAAATGTCAGCTCTGCGGCCTTAGACCCGCTCTGACATACAGATCTACCCAGAGCTACTTACAACACCCTGACCCAAAACCTTCCAAGGACCCAAATCAGACCACAAAATGTATTAATGTTATATTTTTTTAAAGGCTAGGTCGGCAAATCTGATCAAATGTGCCTACACAGGGTCATCCGATATTCAGAAATGAGCTGTCTAGTTATTCTAGTTAAATTTCTGAATTTGAATTGAGGTTGCAAACAGGATGGAGAATTGTAATTGAAATTTAAATATAAAATTAACATGAAATCAAAAATTGTCCATGCACTTTGTTAATGCATGTCCCTGGTCTTATTGCTTTTTTACCAGGTTTGGAATCAAAAACCATATAAACTGAATTAGACAGACAGACAGACAGACAGATAGATAGATGGATCACTATTGGTTAGATTTAGGTTAAAGTTTAACATTAGGGAGGTACATTTTACTCATTAAAACCTCCATCTAATATTCACCTTAAAAACCTTGTCTGATTACGACACCATTGCACTCACTTTTGGCAGCCCTCGCTAGACATTTCACTTGGAAACTGCAGCAATGAAGTGTAATGAAGCATGTAATTTTGTTTTGCAAAAATGTTGCCATAGTCACAAAATGTTCATGCAATAGATAGATGGATGAAATGGATGAATGGATGGATGTTTTCCATCTATCTGTGTTTCGTAGACAAATTAATTCAAATACCATCTCATAAATTGGAAGGGGACCACTTCTTAAAGGCATAGTTAACCCAAAAACATCTAATTATATCGTCATTTACTCTCCCTCATGTCATCCCAAATGTGTATGACTTTCCTTCTTTTGCAGAACACAAATTAAGATTTTTAGAAGAATATCTCAGCTCCGTAGGTCCTCACAATTCAAGTGAATGGTGGTCAGGCCTTTGTAGCTCCAAAAAGGAGATATAGTCAGCATAAAGGTAAACCGTAAGGTATGATTAAATGTCTTCAGAAGCGATCCAGTCAGTTTTGGGTGAGAGCAGACTAAACTAGAACTCCTTTTTCACTGCACATTTTGACATTGCAGTCTCTAGACGTGATCATGATTTCAAGCTCGATTGCATTTCCTAGTGCTTGACGCATGTGCAGAGTGCTAGATGGCACTATAGGAAGTGTAATGGAGCTTGAACTCATGATCGTCAAGGAGACGGTTGTCAAGATGTAGAGTGAAAAAGCCTTACAGGTTATGTTTATGCTGACTTGGTCTGCTTTTTAGAGCTTCAAATTCTTGCTATCATTCACTTGAATTGAATGGACTTACAGAGCAAAAAAAATATTTATAATAAAAATATTATTTTGTGTTCTGTGGAAGAAAGAAAGTCATACACATCTTAGATTTTGGGTGAATTAACCCTTTACTGTAAATTCTGGATTTTGCCCAAAACTGCTGCACCACTGCTTGGATGTCGTATAAAAGATGTACTGCAGTCAACACCCATCCAATGACAGTTTAAACATTAATAATGCTGTATTTCCTTTGGATCATTCTGTCTGCTGCAGTTAAGATGGGTTTTAAAAGATATATGTTTCCCTCTACAAACTATTACAGGCGAGCATCTTTATGACACCAAGAGTAAATCCACAAAAGTGTGTTTGTGATTTTCTCATGTCAGTTTCAAAAATACTCTAGTTCATCGACTTTCCCTCAGATATCCTGTCTCGCTTTCACACGCCACATCAGCCTTGCCTTTCCCTTTGTCTTTTCAAATATATATATATATATATATATATATATATATATATATATATATATATATATATATATATATATATTATAAATAGTTGAAGCCCATTTCCTCTATATATGTTGTATGTTTCAAATTCATATTTATCTTTCACATCAAGTGCATATTAATGCATACAACATGTGCAAAGTTGTGATCCTAATCCTAATCTCCTTTATGCAATTATATATCATAGATGTCATTTCTCTTAAGCATTATTAATTGATGTATAAATGAAACTTTAGCATGAACAAAACAAAAACACTACATCGGTCATGCGGTATTTGATTCACTAAAAAGAACCGGCTCATAAGAGTCATTCGGACTACACAGGCAGCACTGTTTGTAAGTTCTCTTGATTTAAAAGAACCAGTTCACTACAGTCATTCATTCAAGAATCGGACTACACTGGTTGTGCTATATGTTTCACACTGTAGATTCAATAAGACAGCTCATTAGAGTCATTTGTTTGGGAATTGGACTATACTGGTCATGCTGTGTGTTTCACGCTAGTAGTGGGGCAGCACTGCCACTGAGTTGCTCTGCAGGGAACACTGTCAAAGTATTTTAGTACTGCGAGAAAATGCACATTCAAAACCATTGATGGAACCGAAAGTCATGAAAATAATATTTTTTTTCTTTTTTTCAACTAGAACTGGTTCTCAGTCCCTAACCTTAATCATGATTCAGTCTTTTGCATGAAATTAAATGGTAATGCATGAATGAATATGGGTCACAACACATTCAAACAGCATCTCCTCTCTATACCACTGTTATGATATGAAGATGTTGAGCAAGGATCATCCGCTGAGCTGATCCCTGTGTCTCTTTCTATTTCTCTTCCCAGGATGTCAGAACCTTTCTTTTGCAGTTTTTCAAGGCTTTGAAATCCAGATTCAAAAGTGAAGGCGGATCTCAGCAGGAACAAGGCCTGTCCCCTCTCACCCAGCATAGATGTACTGTACTGCCACAGGGTCCATCGATGAGCCTTTGCCCTGCCCGCTCTCTGTCCCTGGTAGGTGTTCACTGATGATAAATATTTCATCACCTTGCAATACAAATAGCTACACATCATTTCGTCCCCAAGCTTTATTGTTGATGGCGACACGGCAGGAAGTTTGTGATGGTTGCGGTCAAACGCAGGAGAGAAAATTGGCTTGTTGAGAACAATCATAACTCAGCACATCACAGCAAAACCCAACCTCAGCAGTCAGAGTTCCATTGGTTCATTGAGAAATACATCTAAAAGTTGTTACCGAGTTATTTCCTTTTGAAGCCTGATGAATAACTCATCTGCAGTACAAATATCAAATATTTTACATGTAGTTGACATGAAAAACTTTTGGGAAGTTGACATTTCCTGTGGTGCAACAGGAAAACTAAAACTAAAAAACTTTTTTAAACAGCATTTTGCCAGTTCTTCAGTTATTAAACTGTACATCATTTTTTTTTTTTCACCCAATTTTGGAATGCCCAATTCACCAATGTGCCTTTAAGTCCTCATGGTTGCGTAATGATTCGACTCAATCTGGGTGACAGAGGACGAATCTCAGTTGCCTCCGCGTCTTATCACTTGGCTTGTTGAGCACATTGTCACGGAGACATAGTGCATGTGGAGGCTTCACGTCATCCACCGTGGCATCCATGCTCAACTCACCACGCGCCCCACTGAGAACAAACCACATTATAGCGACCACGAGGAGGTTACCCCATGTGACTCTAGCCTCCCTAGCAACCGGGCCAATTTTGTTGCTTAGGAGACCTGGCTGGAGTCACTAAGCACACCCTGGGATTCGAACTAGCGAACTCCAGGGGTGGTAGCCAGCGTCTTTTACCACTGAGCTACCCAGGCCCCTTGTACATTATTTTTTAATTTATGGGTAATACATGTATATGTTTATTTTCCACAACATTCAGCCTGTAAAAAAAGGGAAAACACATCTGGATGAAACTTAATAAGGAACTCATTTGTTCAGATGAGGACACTTACCTATGTGCAGTGTATATCCCCCCATACGAGTCCCCCTATTACAATGAGGACACCTTACAAACACAACAGTCAGAGATCATTCAGTTTCAGTCTCTAGGCTCTGTACTGTTAATGGGGGATCTGAATGCAAGGACTGGAAAGGAACCAGACTACATTAGTTCAGCTGGAGATAAATATATTAACTTTACACATATACAGCAGAATCAACTCTTTACTAAAGCACGTCAGAGCTATGACAGCACGATAAACAGATATGGGAAACATATCCTGCAGCCCTGCAAAAGCCTGGCTTTATATATAGTTAATGGCAGGACATGGGGAGACTCTCTGGGTCAATTTACTTACTGCTCACTTCGAGGCAGCAGCACAGTGGACTACGCTATTACAGATATAGACCACAATAAGATAACTACTTCATGGTGATGCCATAGCTTCCTTTCTCAGATCACAGTCACATAGTCATTAGTCTAAACAAGTCAGCAAATCTGCCTCTTCTGATCAGAAAATTAAATTGTATTCCCTTCCCACCAAATGTATATGGAAAAATAACAGTCCTGCATGGTATGAAGCTGAGCTCCACAGCATTCATATTCACAAAATGATAGACACGTTTTTTCTACACCAAATTTTGACTAGACAAGAAAAGTATCAGTTTGGCAGCAGGACAGTTAGCTAAAAAAAAATTCTACAGTGGCCAGCAAAAAAATATACAGAGATAATAATAATAATAAAAAAAAGCAGATTGGTTTGACAAAGATTGCCAAACATCAAGAAAGGAATTACGATCATTATCAAATGAAAAACACAGAGACCCTGTAAACCAGCACACTCGGACCACATATCATCAAACCTTTAAAATGTACAAGTCATTACTAAGAAGGAAAAGAGCTCAGCATATGACAGCAAAGCTCAACAAGATCGATGAGGCTGTCAACTAAATTCCTTTTGGGATTTATGGAACAATTTAGATAAATCCAAAAGAGTCAAATTCATTCCCATCTGTAACCCAAAACTCTGGACAGAACATTTCGGAAACCTCTATCCACAAAAAGAACCAAACCTCGGCCAAAAACATTTGACCTCCCAACTAAATAATCTGGAACACACAATAAAAGATCAATTGAACCATTTGGACACCCCCATATCATTAAATGAACTGACTGAAAAGATAAAATCCCTCAAAAATTTAAATAAAATATTGTGGCTTGGATGGAATATATAATGAGATGCTGAAACATAGCAACCCCAAACTGAAAGATGCTATTCTTAAATTGTTTAACCTCTTAATAAAATCAGGACACTTTCCTGAGAATTGGAAGGAAAATCAAATCACTCCAATTTTCAAACAAGGAGACAAGTACAACCCAAATAACTATAGTGGCATTACAGTAAGAAGCAACCTCTGAAAACTATTCTGTTGCATTATAAATAACAGATTAGTGAATTTAATTCAAGAACACATGCAACACTAAATGAATGTCAAATTGGATTCATGCCCAAACAGAGAACAACTAATCATATCTACACACTCCACTCTCTTATACAGAAATATATTCAGCATACAAAACAATGCAACATATTTGGCTGACTTTAAAAAGGCTTTTATGCCAAACAGAATCAAAGGATTCTGTTTGGCATAACAGACTCTTCCTTAAACTCATCCAGAGTGGAAATGGAGGAAAGGCATATGATATAATAAAACACATGTACAAAGACAATAAATGTTGTGTTAAGATTAATGACAAAAGGATCAATTATTTCAATCAGACCAAGGGAGTTCGTCAAGGCTGAAGCCTCAGCCCAACTCTATTTAATATTTATATAAATTAATTGGCCACAACTCTTCAAAAGTCACCTTGCCCTGGACTGATCTTAGATGGCAGAGAAATAAAATGGCCCCTTACGTTGATGTCCTCCTGCTACTGTCACCTAATGAAGAGGGACTACATGAAATCCTATCGTTTTTAGAAAAAAATATGGCAGTGGATTCAAAAAACAAAATCTGGTATGCTCTGAAATTCTTCAAAAATATAAGAAGGTGCTCTTGAATGAGGAAATAATAATCCAAAAAGGAAATTCAAGGCACACTTCCAGATCAAAAATATAGTAAAAGCCTTTATTGTCAATGGCTATAACAATAGTTAAAAACAATGGGGAAAAGAGGTTCTGCAAACCTACACGTATCTGCAAAAATGCCTTCTTCATGGTGCAGCCTGCAACACACAAAAATGACTTAATGATTCATTATTGCTAAATTGGGCAAACCTGCTCAGAAGAAATCACTAACACACATAAGTTAGTGTCATAAATCTACTAGGTGGAGTATATCTAGGTACTTATATCATAGTAAATGTCATAATAAAGATTATTATAAAAAATAAAAAAAAAATAAGGGTGCCAGACAACTGTTATTTGGTAACTTTTGATGTGGAGTCTTTGTACACAAACATCAATCACCAACATGGATTGGAGGCACTTGGACATTTTTTGAACAGTAGACCTGTACATGTTCATCCTCCTTCTGAATTTATTTTACAGTTAACAGAATGGACATTAAAAATAACGTGTTTCTCTTTCAAGATCAACTTTACATTCAAGTACATGGGACAGCAATGGGAGCATGTTATGCTCCAAATTTTGCTAATTTATTTCTTGGGTTATGGGAGAAGGACTATGTGCATCAATCTGAACACATTGGCAGTATTTTGTGTTGGGGGTGATATATAGATGACATCTTATGTTTGTGGACGGGCACCAAGGATGAATTGTTTCCTTTATTTGATCATATTAATAATAATGACAGAAATGTCAAATTGAGTATAGATCATTCACAAAGTCAGATCAGTTTTTAGACCTTCTGATTTCAAAAGGGGAGGGAGGCTGTCTGCACACTACGGTATATAGGAAGCCAACAGATAGAAACACTTTATTAAGAGCTGACAGTTTCCATCCGAGATGGCTGAAAGATAATATCCCTTTTGGACAATTTTAACATCTTTGACGTATTTGTGACTTGGATAATGAGTTTCAAGCACAGGCAAATTCATTAGTAGAGCGCTTTACATGTAGGGGATATCGGAAAAAGGTGGTCCACAGTGCACGTGATAGAGCCCTTCTAACCTCTAGAAAAGAATGTTCAGAGAAAAGAAAAAGAACAGAAAATCAAGTTTATTTTGTTGCCAAATATGGTCATTTGTCCAATCATATAAAATAAGTTGTCATGTCCAATTGGAATTTGATCCAGAGTGATCCCATTCTTAGGGAAGTTTTTCCTGGCCCTCCCAAAATCAGTTTAAGAAGAGCACCGTCCCTAAAAGACAAATTAGTAAAAAGTCACTTATCTAGCAAAAAGAAAACTACTTGGTTTCATCAGTCTTTAAAGGGCTTATATAAATGTGGCTCGTGTAATCATTGCTGTAATATAAAGGAGGGTAAACAGTACATTGACTTTAAGACTAAAACAGCCTATGAGGTTAAGTCCTTCATTAACTGCAACACACAGTATGTAGTGTATCATCTATCATGCAGTTGCAGTTGCTTCTACATAGGGAGAACGAAGCGTCGTTTAAAGGATAGGGTTTCTGAACATAAGTATGCCATTAGAAAACATAATATGGACTATCCAATGGCGAGGCATTTTCAGGCAGCCCACAATATCAACCCTGATAGTCTTATAGTGGAAGCTTTAGTAACAGTTGAAAAACATGCGAGGCGGGGATCGGAAAAATATTATTACAAAGAGAAACATTCTGTATTTATCAGATGAAGGCAATGGATTTTACAGGTTTAAATGAAGAAATTGACTTTAGTCCTTTTCTTTAAATAGTTGATATATTTCTCCTATTGTGGTTATAATCTATATTATATATATGTATATATATTATATATATATTTTATTTATTTTTTGGTTTGTTTTTTTCCCTCTCTCTCTTTATTGTGACATTTACTATGATATAAGTACCTAGATATACTCCACCTAGTGGATTTCTGACACTATGTGTGTTAGTGATTTCTTCTGAGCAGGTTTGCCCAATTTAGCAATAATGAAGTGAGAGTCTTTTCTTAAGTCATTTTTGTGTGTTGTAGGCTGCACCCTGAAGAAGGCATTTTTGTCGATACGCGTAGGCTTGCAGCCCTGTTTTTTCCATTGTTTTTAACTATTGTTATAGCCATTGACAATAAAGCCTTTTACTATATTTTTGATCTGGATGTGTGCCTTGATTTTCCTTTTTCTTTTTTAAAATATTGCAGTGATTGGGCTTTACCAATAAACATGGAGAAGTCCAAAGTCATGATTTTTCTGGAAAGAAAAATAAATAAATATATTTTTACAATCAGGGGAACAATCCTTCATTATGCCAACTGCTATAATTATATGGGTCTTACAATCTCTGCTTCAGGACAATTTGATTTGTCATTAAAAGATCTGACTGACAACGCCCATAGGACATATTATAGAATAAGAAAGTCATTATTTAAATTCAACCCCCACATTAAACTGTGGCTGAAAGTCTTCGACAGCATCATCAAACCTATACTTCTATATAGCTGTGATATTTGGGGCCCCAAATATAAATTAAATTATGGGTCCTGGGATAAAAAAAACATCCTGGGAATTCACAGAAATGCTCCAATTCTGGGTTGTAGAGGAGAACTGGGCCGATTCCCTCTCCTCACTGAAATCCAGAAGAGAGCAGCTAAATTCTGGTTCCATTTGTCAGACACACCTCCAGATAACTACCATCACTGTGCCTTTACACACAGGGCAGGACAACTAGAGAGTGACTCTATGCACTATTTAGTAGAACAAATATCAACTAAAATCATCCATCCAGTTCAGACTGGCAAAACTGAAACAGACAGAAAGAACAACCCAGGAAGAATACATTCATGATTGGCACCACAAAGTCGATGCTTTGGCAAGAGAGAGAGAGAGAGAGAGAGAGAGAGAGAGAGAGCTTATTTAATTGCACATTTGCTCGGCTCTAAAGCTATTTGTGTAATATAATGTGACAAAAACATGTAAAAACCAAACAGCTTTTCGAATGCATAACAGTGTAGTGTTACAAAATTCTGTATTGCTACTCATAGGAAAAAGTATCTTGTCATTGGTAAAGCTGCACTGTTTTGAAAACAGCTGAGCGACTGTCATACTACTAAATAATGTAGTCAAGTTAGTTGCATCGTTACTTTAGTTAGTCTCCCTCCAACACTGATGGGAACACAGTGGCTGTAGCTTTAGAAAGAATATATGTTTGAACTATGGAGAACTCCAATATGGTCCCTGCATCTGAGATTTTGAAGTCTGGCTTCAGACTCTTAACAAGCCAGGAACGGCAGACCACTCGTGCCTCTTAATTTGGAACTGGTATCCCCAGGCCCCAGCAAATACGGGCTTCAGAATTGGGAGCAGAGCTCCTGAAATGTGGTGGAAGGGAAGCCTGTTCTATCCGCAGATTCAAAAACATCCAGGGCTGAGCTAGAAATCTGGGCTACCTACATGCAGTCCATCAGGAATAACTTTCAATTCCAAAGTGCATAAATTCATTTTAATGATGGCTTTGCTGGGAAAGTGATTTGATCATGATGTGTATATTTTGGTGGTAGTGCTGCATATCAGGAGCTGGATTTAGGGGAAGTTTTAGATTTCTGGCCGGTTTATACAAAATAGCAAAGCATATTTAAGGATATACAACTTATCCTTTGTAACACATAATACAGATGATTTAGAAGCTATTGAATGCACTCCATTTTTTTTTTATGATTAAATGTTGTCATGATCTTTTACCTTTTGAACCAATGCTCCAAATTCTCTTAGATAAGCGATAGAAAATTACCATTTAGATCTCTATAATATCTCACAGTGTTGAAATTAAAATTAACCATTACTTTTTAATTTTGTGATTACTATGGTTTTACTACAAATACCATGGTTAAACTATGGTTACTGCAGTGAAAATATGGTTAATTTCTGTAAGGGAATGCCACCCTAATTAAGTCTATAACTCTTAGGCGATATTATTGAATTCTAGAATCAGAACTGGTTGTAGAATTAAATAACATCAACTGATTTTTATATATCTTAAAATATTTCCTTTAAACAGCTTTTAAGTTTTTAGTTACTTTTTGTTAGTAGCTTGTAGTGTGGCCAACTACTTTGTTCAGCTACAGTAAGCAACAATTTCAAAATAGCTTCCCCAACACTAAGATCTTCTCTCTCTCTCTATCTCTCTCTCTCTCTCTCTCTCTCTCTCTCTCTCTCTCTCTCTCTCTCTCTCTCTCTCTCTCCCTCTTTCTCTATTTGTTTCTTTCTTTCTTTTTTCTTAAATGGCAATGAGAATATATTGAGAGGAAATGGAAACTTTTTTTCTTAAAGGGATAGTTCACCCAAAATGAAAATTCTGTCATTGTTTACATCAGTCTTAAACCTGTATGACTTTCTTTCTTTCTTGGACCACAAAATGAGAGGAAGATTCTTGGCATGTGTCACTATTTACTTGTATGAAAACAAACAAACAAACAAACAAAAAAAAAAAAAAAAAAACGATACAATGAAAGTAAATGGTGACTAAGGGCAAGTAAATGTTGACAGAATTGTGATTTTTTTGGGTGAACTATCCCTTTAATTCTCCTGCATCTCAGCTGTTTCACCAAAAAAAGACCCTAGAAATCTTGTTATTTTATTTCTCTGATTGTAGGTAGAATTGCCTTTATTATATCTAGGTATGTAAAAAAAAAAAAAAAAAAAAAAAGTCCTGAAGTGTGTATACAGCAGGGACATTCATTGATAAAACCTCTTCCTAGGCATTTTGAGCGGGGAAGAATGTGTACATGGGGGATGTCATGGAGACAGAGGCTGCATTTGGGATGCGATCTCTCAATGTACCCTCCCCAACACAAGCTGCAGGGGGAAACTGAACTATATTCTGATTGTCTGACTTTCAAGGCGTGAACTCATCCAGATACTAACCGAAGGGCAAACAGGGGAGAAACGGAAACATTTATACAGTCCAAATCCGTTCAATGAATGGGGTGTTCACCCTTCGTTACACAGCAAGCCCGTAAGGCTCGTGTGTAGACCTATTTTATTGTACAATGTGGGGATGTGCCTGAAACCGAATACCTTATTTGGAAATGCACAAATAAAGACTTCAAAAAGAATAATGGATTCATCCGGATAATATACAAAATATTTGTATGACTGATTATCCAAAAAGCACAAGGATAAAGTGACATTTTAAATAAACCTATCCAATATTACAACAAATGTATGAATCTGTGCAGCCAATATTTCTAAAGTGTAAACCATATGAAAGAAAATGATCGGATGGGCGTGGTCTGAACTCCGTTTCCAGTCTCTGTTCATTGTGCACCCCTGAAGCTTGTGAAGTGTAACATTAACTAAGATATGAAATCATTTACACTTTCCACTTCTTGAAATGTCTATCACACGATTCACACGTGATTCACATGTATTTATTTATAGCATAAACTTGAGCGTGATGTTAATAAATTAGTATATTTCTGTCTCTTAAAGCTGACCACATGTATATCCACATCAGCAATTAAGGTAATTAACTGGTTAAGACTTTATTCAGAAAAAAAGTTAACATGCTCCATAAAGGTTTAAATGCTCTATAGAATATTCATCTATTAGGAATATTTCTCCTTATGTAAAACAAAGAAACTGAAACATGCTAGTCTTTTTTTTCTTTGTCTTCTTTAAACTGTGCTAAATTATTATTATTATTATTATTATTATTATTATTATTATTATTATTATTTAACTAAATAATGGTGTCCTATTGTAAAAAATCCTGACAGAATCACGGGACTTTCACCTGTTTGTAGGCTATATTGATTTTATATAAATTTCTTTTAATGTTTGAATTTGTATTTATTATTCACGGCAAAATGTGTGCTTGACATTTCAAATTTTTCTTGACACCTCTTGCCTCCAGTATAATGTTGTTATACATGCACAGTCAAATGGAAATTCTGTTTCATGCAGATATTAATATCTAAAATACCATGAGAAACCACAGCATATTCCACAGTTAATGTAGCTTACAAATTCAGCTTCATCTGGTAAGAAAAAATAAAAATAAAATATTATGTTTTTAAATAATATTTGTATAATAATAATAATAATAATAATAATAATAATATAATTTAGTTATATTTAGTTTTGACGCACTTCTGGTTGAAGCCCCGCCCACATCCGGTTCTTTCTGAATACAGAGACAGATACCGATAATTTTGTCATATGAACAGATACAGATACAAATACAGATAATGGCTTTGCTGCACACCCCTAGTACATTAAGTTATATTATGCGTGCCCAGAGACCCTTGGACACGGAGGCAGAGGCAAAGCTCAAAATATGCAATGCTTGTTTGCCAGCACTAATTCTGGGGAAACTGAGCTAAAATGGTGTACTGAAAAATGGGTTAGACACTAAACCGGTCCCAGCATATACAATGGGGAACAACATGTAGTACTTGAAACAAAGTGCTTTTATACACTGGATAGAGAATGTAGTTGAGAATGCTCAACATTAATGGTGCAAAACCATCTTGTGTAGATCCAACAGCTGTCTGAATAGAGTGACATCCATGCCGGCATCGAAAAATATGCAATGCGCATCTCTTATCTCACCAGAACGCCTGCGTGATCCACGGAATGGGCGAAAGAAAAAACGAGTAAAAATACCTCGCGTCTACTGATAGAATCCAGAGAGAATAATGGTACCAACAAAGCAATCCACACGTTGGTGCGCCATGTTGGGGAATATTCTCCTATTCCAGCCCCCTTGTTCTGCGGCCAGGCTCACCAGTCCATGCAGGATCCCCTCCACCGCGAACAGCGCTTCAATCGGGGAGGGGAGAGAAAGAGGCCACTCCTCCATTGTCTTATTTATGTGCATTTTTCCAGAACGACATAAAAAATAAATAAAAAATAGGGACAAAGGGGCCCATTTTCTTACCGTCCAACCACGAATTCACTCAACGGCATGAAAGCGAGTGCCTTTATTTAGCCCATGATGTAGTTCCCTAGGGGCGTCGCTTAAGCAACATTAGCCATTAAATTGCCGTGATTGTATAAGAGCTTCAGACCACGTGACACTCGGACTGTGTCCCATAGCGTTCATATGCATCATAGAGTTCCTACGAGAGGGAACTTCCTGATCTTCAAAAGAGTCACCTCTCTGAGCAGTGAAATTGTCCTCACACACAGTCTATTTCTCCTCAGAAGTAATCGCATAATTTCTCCTTACCATTGTACACTTGAGTTTAACATGTTAGGACTTCAAACGCAAGCTAGCAGGGCCCTGTAGTTTTGGAGAGAATTAGTAAGGAAATGTGTGAGAATTTAAAGGAGGAGAAGTCTAATTGGCAGGTTTTTTCCTACTTGAGCTGCCGGTGAGCATCAGACGGACAGTCTGGATGAAAAGAAGTCTTGTAATAAGTAATGCTGATGGAGAGAGGTCTCTCATCTTTGTCCCTATGATTTAACACAGACGAAGGAGTGTGTAAGAGAGAACCACTCATTAACTGGCAGGTTTAAGGGGGGACACACCTCACACATTCTAAAACATGCAAAAGAACGGCATAATGAGGAGGTCTTGATGAAATATAGCCAGGAACAAATCTTTACCAGCCATCGTGGGTGACATATCATTCGCCACCCTCAGTTAGATCCATCTATAGTTTGAAGTTTCACTGGCATACTTCTATAAGAGGCCTATTGTAGCATAGGTCTACATAAAAAGACATAAGTAGGCTATGCTGTATAATATATATGTGAAAGGTACTGACAAAGGTTCTAAACTACTGCTTTAAAGGGATAGTTCACCCAAAAATGAAAATTTGGTCATCATTTATGACTATGTTGTGTGAAACAAAAAATAAGTTACTGTAGCTTGAATTTTACACTAACAACCTCAGTCACCATTTACTTTTTAATTGCATCTTTTTCCATACAATAAAAAGTGTTTCCTGATTGAGGAGGACACTCTGCCTAATATCTCTTTTTGTGTTCCATGGAAGAAAAAAGCAATATGGGTTCGGAATAAAAGTAAATGTTGAGTGAACAATGACAGAATTAAATTTTTTGGTGAACTATACCCCTTTAATCTGTTGATGCTAATGCTACAGCGTAGTTAAAAAAAAAAAAAAAAAAAAAAAAAAAACCTTTATAATGTTGACAGATATAGAATTTGTCAACATTATTAACAATTTTGGACAATAGACTATATAGTAAATTTGAACTAATTTAAGCAAAGTGACATCAGGCCTGTGAGTGGGGTAAATGAGCTTCAACGGGTTTTAATAACACAAATCACTCCCTGAAGCTGCTAAATAGTTGGGTTTAAATTAAAATCATCTCAGAATTAAAATACAATTTCAATTTCCTTTTTTTTTTTATTTTTTTTTTATTATTCTTATTATTATAGATGGTAAGTTAAAAAATGCAGAAGGGGGACAAGCCAAACATTTTGAAATTCTGGTAATTTTCAACACACTTAGGAACATAGGAAAAAAAAATAAAAAAATGTGCATTACAGTTTATGTATTTATACAGTACATAAAGTATAAATAAATAAATTGTTTAAAGGCAAAATTTGGGGCTCCTATTTATATATATATATATATATATATATATACACACACACCTTATTTTCATCACAATTAAGTACATTTTCCTCCAAAATGTTAATTGTTATAATTTAAGCAATTGTTTTACTTGATAGATAGATAGATAGATAGATAGATAGATAGATAGATAGATAGATAGATAGATATGCTTAAAGATATTATAAAATACAGTACATTATGTATAATATTGTATATCTTTCTATTTTTGTTCTTTTTTTTTTTTAAATTAGCAAAGGTGGGATAAGATTTCACCTATCTGAAGAATCACCCACTTACAATTATTAAATTTAAAGGCAGCACTAGATACAATCAAAAGTGGCACAAAGCAAATATATCCGACCTGTACACCTGTAATTGTCCACCTCTGTTGTACAGAATGACAAGATCTTTGTAGGAATTCCTCTTTAGATTCCCTTTCATTTGTGGCATTAACTCCTTGTTCTTCTCTATCTCTCTTTCTCTCTTTCTCTCTCTCCCTCGCTGTATGCTTCAGGCAATTACAGCAATGTTGCATTTGTCAATCACATTCAGTTGTGCATGGTTTCCTAAAATAATTATCAGGTGAGTGGCATCTTGTTGCCTGCAGTACTAGTCTGGTGAAGGCAAGCCCCAGAGTATTAATTACTGCATGCAGAAATTTGCAGAGAAGCAAGTCTTTTAATGGTAGAACTGACGCAACATGATTGTTCTGAATTATTATTATTTATTTATTTTTTTTTCTACTGACATGACAATCATCGCTGTCCCTGTGGTCATCAGCATAGATTAGCTGGAATCATCAGGGGAGAGCATTACCAAGCTGTGTACCATTTGATAAAATGAGGCTTTCTGTTTGTTGATTTTCAAAACAAGGTCTGCTTTTCAACAAGAAGGGAAAGAGAGAGAGAGAGAGAAAACACCCTGAAAGTCCAAATTTCTAATAAACGTGGACAGCTGCCAGATAGCTCGAGTGAAGTGCTATTTACCGGGGTGACAGAGCAACATTTCTGGAGAATTCCACCGGAATAGGAATCTCACAGGAAGGATATGTTCAATTAGCAGCATAAAGTATGCGTTTATTCTAAAGGGCATTTTCCTTCAGGAATACAGCAGGGTGATGTGTGTGTGTAGATGGATGCAGAGGAAGGCAACATCATAACAGTCCAGGCAAATGGGGAATGTACAGGACTTACAGTATATAGGTGACATTTGGTGAATAAAAGTACCAATTTATTTCCATAAGAGCAAAATCTGAACATTATTCCAAAGTTTTGGCTGATAGTTTGTAATATATATCCTTTTTTTCTATTGATTTTGTGGGGTGAAACATGACCCGCTCATTGCTTGACAGTTTTCAGGAGATTCACCTGCCCATTATCTTAACTTGAAATTGTTGCACAGCAAAGTGGTTTGACTTTTGTTTTTTTGTTTTTTTCCCAAACAACCTTTTCATAAGTAGTAAACTATTATATCACCAATTTCCCATGCCATTTTCTCATTATTACACACGTGTCAGTGTTATGGTAGCCAGCTGGTACGTAATAGCTGTGCTGTGAGGTATGTGTAAACCTCACTGCCATGGCCTCAAGAAGTTTACTAGCGACTGACGCTAGAGGCTGTAGCCTTTAGTCTCATCGTTAGCTTGCCCACCTCCCATGCCAGAGACTCTGGTTCAAATCCCACTCGGAGCAGGTTGGGCAGGACCAGTTACATCAACAATATCAGGTAAACCACATTGCCCATGCATCCATTTTTGGGGAACCTACCATATCCCATGACAGCATTAGCAGTGTGGGAGATCTCATGGCCTGTGAGTGTGCATGTGTGTGTTCAATGGCTCTGCATAGGTGTGGGTGTACAGTACACACCTTCCTGTCACATTTCTCAGCACCTTTGGTTGGACACAACTCTGGTTTTCACACTTCTCAACTGTGCATGTTAAAAAGGCATGCAATGCAGCATGACGTATGGCTTTCAACTCCACACCCTGGTTTGTAAGAACTAGGTTAATGGTAGCCTTTGAAACATGACCCTGAAGTGTGCATTCTATCTGAACGCGATGGTGTGAAAGGTCTGTTTAAAGAGCCATATTTATTTCAAGCTTACAAATCCACACTTGAGTGCAGAGGAAGTGAGTCAAGGAGAAAGTATGGCGGAGGGGAGGTGTAAGCAGAGCTCATTAACATCCATGTAGCGGCAAATGCTTTCTCTCTCTCTCTCTCTCTCTCTCTCTCTCTCTCTCTCTCTCTCTCTCTCTCTGCATCTGTACACAGAGCTGAATTCTAGCTTCAGATGAGCCAGACCTAATGGGAGTTCAGCTGCCAGTTTAATTAGTGCTCAGTAATTTCAATAATGAGTGACAATTCATTGGGGCTTTTAGGTTGGACTCCTCATCAGAGGTGAATCAATAGTCTTGCTGTTTTTCTCGCTCCTTTTCTTTAAAGACTAAAAAGTGGCACGTAACTTCCATCAGAGGGGGAGAGAGAAAATGAAAGAAAGCAGCGGGTCCCAGAGATATGCTGGAGACAATTTGGCACTAATGGCAGATGCTAGCCTTTTCTCCGCCCATTGTTTTGATGTTATTGGATGAAAAGGCAGGTCTTTAGCGGCGAGCACAGGGCCTAACCGTGAAAACAATTTGCCCTGGCTGTAGAGGGAGTGATGCGGGTAAGTGAGAGGAGGCGCGGGGATTACCGATAATCCCTCGGTCTGCACTTCAAGGTGGAGAGTAAGTACTGAAGCTAATTTTCAGTGTGTGCATGCGCATCGTAGCCGGGCAACATTCGATCCCATGGTGACGTGAGTAATTAATAATAGGATTTTCGACTCTAGTGGAGTTGAAATGTTGTTATTAAGGCATATCATGTTAAAATGAAGAACGGAATGTAGAAGACATTTTAATGGAAAACTGAAAAGTTACTTAACATATCACTTGTTTGCTGAAGAGCGTAATATGTGATCTCTACATGCTTTTTCAATTTAGACCGGAATGTTTCTTCAAACACGGGGAATTTTGAAAAACTGTATATATAGTACAAATCTTTTACTTTATATATTTATATATATATATATATATATATATATATATATATATATATATATATGCAAAAACTCATAAAACGTCCCTTTTTCAGGACACTGTATTTTAAAGATAATTTTAACTTTTACATTTAACTTTACAGATATTTATTGTAAAGGGTTTAAACAATGTGTTCCATGCTTGTTCAATGAACCACAAACAATTAATGAACATGCACCTGTGGAACAGTCGTTAAGACACTAATAGCTTACAGACGGTTGGCAATTAAGGTCACAGTTATAAAAACTTAGGACACTAAAGAGATCTTTCTACTGACTCTGAAAAACACCAATAGAAAGATGCCCAGGGTCCCTGCTCATCTGCGTGAACGTGCCTTAGGCATGCTGCATGGAGGCATGAGGACTTCGGATGTGGCCAGGGCAATAAATTGCAATGTCCATACTGTGAGACGCCTAAGACAGTGCTACAAGGAGACAGGAAGGACAGCTGATCGTCCTCGCAGTGGCAGACCACGTGTAACAACACCTGAACAGGATCGGTACATCCGAATATCACACCTGCGGGACAGGTACAGGATGGCAACAACAACTGCCCGAGCTACACCAGGAACGCACAATCCCTCCATCATTACTCAGACTGTCCGCAATAGGCTGAGAGAGGCTGGACTGAGGGCTTGTAGGCCTGTTGTAAGACAGGTCCTTACCAGACATCACTGGCAACAAAGTCGCCTATGGGCACAAACCCACCTTTGCTGGACCAGACAGGACTGGCAAAAAGTGCTCTTCACTGACGAGTCGAGGTTTTGCCTCACCAGGGGTGATGGTCGGACTCACGTTTATCGTAGAAGGAATGAGCATTACACCAAGGCCTGTACTCTGGAGCAGATCGATTTGGAGGAGGAGGGTCCGTCATGGTCTGGGGTGGTGTATCACAGCATCATCGGACTGAGCTTGTTGTCATTGCAGGCAATCTCAACACTGTGTGTTACAGCGAAGACATCCTCCTCCCTCATGTGGTACCCTTCCTGCAGGCTCATCCTGACATGACCCTCCAACATGACAATTCCACCAGCCATACTGCTTGTTCTGTGCATGATTTCCTACAAGACAGGAATGTCAGTGTTCTGCCATGGCCGGTGAAGAGCCCGGATCTCAATCCTATTGAGCACGTCTAGGACCTGTTGTATCGGAGGGTGAGGGCTAAGTCCATTCCCCCCAGAAATGTCTAGGAACTTGCAAGTGCCTTGGTGAAAGAGTGGGGTAACATCTCACAGCAAGAACTGGCAAATCTGGTGCAGTTCATGAGGAGGAGATGCACTGCAGTACTTAATGCAGCTGGTGGCCACACCAGATACTGACTGTTACTTAAACTTATTCAGTTTATGTCTTAGTTGTTGAATCTTTTTATGTTCATACAAATATTTACACATGTTAAATTTGCTGAAAATAAAGGCAGTTGAAAGTAAGAGGACATTTCTTTTTTTGCTGAGTTTATATATATATATATATATATATATATATATATATATATATATATACAGGTGCATCTCAATAAATTAGAATGTCGTGGAAAAGTTCATTTCAGTAATTCAACTCAAATTGTGAAACTCGTGTATTAAATAAATTCAATGCACACAGACTGAAGTAGTTTAAGTCTTTGGTTCTTTTAATTGTGATGATTTTGGCTCACATTTAACAAAAACCCACCAATTCACTATCTCAAAAAATTAGAATATGGTGACATGCCAATCAGCTAATCAACTCAAAACACCTGCAAAGGTTTCCTGAGCCTTCAAAATGGTCTCTCAGTTTGGTTCACTAGGCTACACAATCATGGGGAAGACTGCTGATCTGACAGTTGTCCAGAAGACAATCATTGACACCCTTCACAAGGAGGGTAAGCCACAAACATTCATTGCCAAAGAAGCTGGCTGTTCACAGAGTGCTGTATCCAAGCATGTTAACAGAAAGTTGAGTGGAAGGAAAAAGTGTGGAAGAAAAAGATGCACAACCAACCGAGAGAACCTCAGCCTTATGAGGATTGTCAAGCAAAATCGATTCAAGAATTTGGCTGAACTTCACAAGGAATGGACTGAGGCTGGGGTCAAGGCATCAAGAGCCACCACACACAGACGTGTCAAGGAATTTGGCTACAGTTGTCGTATTCAGCCATTCCTGAACCACAGACAACGTCAGAGGTGTCTTACCTGGGCTAAGGAGAAGAAGAACTGGACTGTTGCCCAGTGGTCCAAAGTCCTCTTTTCAGATGAGAGCAAGTTTTGTATTTCATTTGGAAACCAAGGTCCTAGAGTCTGGAGGAAGGGTGGAGAAGCTCATAGCCCAAGTTGCTTGAAGTCCACTGTTAAATTTCCACAGTCTGTGATGATTTGGGGTGCAATGTCATCTGCTGGTATTGGTCCATTATGTTTTTTTGAAAACCAAAGTCACTGCACCCATTTACCAAGAAATTTTGGAGCACTACATGCTTCCTTCTGCTGACTAGCTTTTTAAAGATGCTGATTTCATTTTCCAGCAGGATTTGGCACCTGCCCACACTGCCAAAAGCACCAAAAGTTGGTTAAATGACCATGGTGTTGGTGTGCTTGACTGGCCAGCAAACTCACCAGACCTGAACCCCATAGAGAATCTATGGGGTATTGTCAAGAGGAAAATGAGAAACAAGAGACCAAAAAATGCAGATGAGCTGAAGGCCACTGTCAAAGAAACCTGGGCTTCCATACCACCTCAGCAGTGCCACAAACTGATCACCTCCATGCCACGCCGAATTGAGGCAGTAATTAAAGCAAAAGGAGCCCCTACCAAGTATTGAGTACATATACAGTAAATGAACATACTTTCCAGAAGGCCAACAGTTCACTAAAAATGTTTTTTTTTTTATTGGTCTTATGATGTAATCTAATTTTTTGAGATAGTGAATTGGTGGGTTTTTGTTAAATGTGAGCCAAAATCATCACAATTAAAAGAACCAAAGACTTAAACTACTTCAGTCTGTGTGCACTGAATTTATTTAATACACGAGTTTCACAATTTGAGTTGAATTACTGAAATAAATTAACTTTTCCACGACATTCTAATTTATTGAGATGCACCTGTATATATATATATATATATATATATATACAGTATTTATTAAGAAAGTCATAAAATTTTTCACCTTAATGTCATTTCCAGCACATCTCGAATTTTGTATTGTGTTGAGTAGTATTCTGTGGAGGGAATGATGTGATGGAACCACATTTTAATTGTTTCTAAAATGAAATGTCAGACTCCTTTGTCATGCTAAGGCTAATTTTATAGCTAATATTTTATGTATCCTAAATACACACAATTAAATTATATTATATTAAAAATTTGGCAAAACTACAGCTTGATTGGAAATTACACATGTGAAATTACACAGAAATAATATATAATGATAATAATAATATATATGATATAAATACTCTGATATGTACCGAAATGTGCCTTGAAGAAACTCCCCCCTACTTTGCAAACATCTTGTTATTCTGTCAATATCAAACCAAAATATGAATTTGCATCTGTGAGTTAAATTCAGTTAATATTTTTCATCAATGCAAAACTCTGCTAATTGTTTGTTTGTGACTGAAGCATTTGTCTCAGCTCTTGCATTTCCTATACATTGCAAGTCAGCATGCTTCTGCATACCATTATGCCAGTGATGTGCAATTAGACTCACACATGCCAGGACTGGCAGATGGCCTGTTCCTCATCCTACAGACACCGCTGTGAACTTCTGAACCTGTGAGGAGAAGGGTGTACCACAGCCTCTGGCTCTGAGAGCAAGACAGAGAGAGAGAGAGACAGACAGGAAGTGTGCTGAAAATGATGCCCGAGGCAATGTTACATTCTAAGCAGCAATGTGAGAGATGGTTTTCGGGGTTAAGGAGATTATTCTCAGCATTGGTTCCTTCATTGTCAGACTAACTGAAAGAGACCGTGTAGAGATCACCTTTCACATTTAGCACCTCCAGATCTTTAACTTGAGAAGGCCACTGATGCATGCACACTAAAAATAATCAGATAGAACAAGTGCTGCTATTCACCCACAATTGTTTTACATCAGTGGATCTCAACTGGTTTTGTTTCAGGTCCAGATCATTCCAGATTTTACATTGGTTGTCACACAAAAGATAAGATGCAGAAACAACTTTAAATAACCCTTTTGTAGGTTGATTCTCCTGAAAACTGTAAACACAATGGCTCCGTGGCACTATCAAAACATTGCTCTGTTAGTTTGAGCACCCCGACACATTTACATTGACTCAACCAATGGCAATGAAACAGGATTTGAATTTGACACAGTTCTGTTTTGAGAATGTTCTAAGAAACCTGTTTAAAAAACAATCATTATTTTTGCAATTCTGTTTGGTGAAACGAGTGGCTCAGAAATGACACGCTTCAGCTTCAAAAAATGTTTTTTTATATACATTTATTTTTGGTACTTTTAAAAGTATATATTTTATTGTATTGTATTGTATTAGTCTTGTCCCAGACCCAGACTTTCAATATATATATATAATAAATTAAAAAAAAAAAATGTTACATCGTCAAAACTACGATAATGTAATCAAAGACGATTTTTATATGAATTGTGGGGAAAATTATTTCTATTCATTTATTTATTTATTTATTTATTTATTTTTATTATGGCTGTCACTATATGCAGTATATACAGTATATATTGTGTAAATCTTAAAAATAGGATATATATATATATATATATATATATATATATATATATATATATATATATATATATATATATACTATTTGTAAGATTTACACAATTCAATTTCATAACAAAATTCCATTAAATTAAATTGTGTAATTTTTAACTGAAGTAAATTAATAAAACCTCTATTTATTTATTTATTTTTATTTTTATTTATTTATTTTGAGGCATCATTTCCATGCATTCCAAACATTTTTGGCCCTAACAGAGTTTTTCCAAAAGTTATTCCACTTGTTATTCAAGTTGACAAAAGTGTCAGCGAAAAGTGAGATGAAAAATGAGACAAGTGTTGTTTGAACAAATAAAGAAAATTCAAGGTCAAAATCAGCAAACAGCAAGCAGACCAAAAATAATATGTTGTCATTGGGCATTATTTCCAATCAAGTTGTAATTTTCAACAGTGTGCAAATGTTTTAATGTTTAAGACTTTATTTTCTAGAAGACCTAAAAGTGAATTCTTGTTGCAAATGAACTTGTTTTTAATGTTGTCTTGGTTTTATTTTTTAACTTGCATGGTTTTGTCCATGGTTTTCTAAGATGAGGGTATGTGTCACAACCATTCCATGTTGGTTTATCTGCCTATTTTGGCTAGCTTCAACCAAGTGAGAGATAGCAAAATACTGTAGAGTTTGATTGTACGGTCTGCCTTTGACATCTATAACCAAAGATCTCGGAAGCATTGTCTCCTCCTTTTTAAAAGTTGCTATGTCTGTTAATTTTGCTCTCCTTCTAAAACTATGCACAATAATATTGGTAGTTGCATTTTATTATTTGCATTTAGCATTGTTTTTTCCTGCTGTTTGAGATCCTAGAACAGATCTGTGACCCCTCTTTAGGTTGGTACCCACCAATTGAGAACCACTGCTCTAAAAACAGATTTGCCAACAGAAGTGTGAGGAATATTGCGAGAGTGGTAGGGGCGTAAAGAAACTAGCTTGTCTTTAGAAGGTGTGATTCACATTGGTAAGGATGTCGTTAATGCAGCTGTATTCATTATTCATTGTACATGTATATTTGGCATAATTATGAAGCAGTGTCTGTCGCTGCTTTCCGTCTGATGGGGAAGATAAATGGTGAAGCTCAGGCTCTTAATGAGAAAAGGGGTCATCTGTAGGGTGTACAGCACAGCCACTACTGCAGCTTGCCTTTCGTCCCCAGGTAGGCCTACCACACCAGCATACGACACGTAATTAGACAAAAAGAGGAAAAGAGAAGTATAAAGCAATGGGATATGATATCAAAACATTTTTTTCTTTTCTTTTTTCTTCTGATTATACTGTATAGTGAGCATATACTCATGTTCTTCCAAACCCGATTTTATTTATTTATTTATTTTATTTTTTTTATTTTTTTGTGGAACATAAAAGGAGATGATTGGTAGAATGTCGAAGCCTCAGTCACCATTTTCTTTTATTGCATCTTTTTTTTATTTTTTTTTATTTTTTTTTATATGCAATGAAAATGAATGGTGACTGAAACTATAACATAAAACTTTAAATAACAGCATAACTGTTATGTTGACGGTAAGCAAATAATAATTAAGACATACAATTAGACATAATTCTAATGTTTTGGTAACCTATTCCTTTAATTTTTTTAAAGTAAAAACATGCAGTCAATGTTGACACTGTTTATGTTCTTGATACATGTTATTGGACATTAGTGCATGTTCTTGCAAGGGAAAATATAATGTCTTTGTATTAAATTGCATTTTTAAATGCCTTTGAAGCGACTTTACTTTTAGACTGACGTCACCTAGACTGTGAAGGCTATTGGATAATACTAACCAATAACCGAATAGCAATTTAGGCAATGTTTTATCAAACTCACATTCAGGTATTTAACACCCACTTTTCATGATCCAATCAATTCCGGATGGGTTTGAGTTTCTGAGTTTCACTCAGAAATGTAACATTACATAAGTAAAATAGGTTGTGAACAGGGATTCACTTTAACTTTAATGCACACAGTGTATGTCTCCATGGGATGGTCTTTTGGGAATTGGTGGACCAAAAAAACATATACAAACATACACATTAATGTATCCCAGACAGTCCAACAGGTCAGATCTTTAGTGGAATTTGCAAGAAATATTAACCTCCATATTACTCTGCAGCACATCACAGTCTTGTAAATAATCCCCATTAAAAATGCACCTCACAGCCAGAGGGGATTCGGCGGGGCGGCTGCGCCCTTCTGAAGCCTGCCGGGGAGACCTGGCTTCAGGGAATATCCCCGCCTGAGACAGCGGGGGAAACTCCCCACATTTGTGCAACACAACCCCCCTAATCTAACTTTTCCTGACACGTAATGGGGGAGCTTTCCCAGATGCCCCATTTATTTATATTAAAAACGTCATTCAGGTCTGCTGTCTAAATTGATTAAATTTTTTCCTCTAAATCTCTTGCCCCGTATGTTTCCACTTCAATAATAAAAACAATTATGTATTTTTTTATTAATACTTGCCGTCAGTTTCGACTTCCGTTCACTTGCTTCTGTTTAATCTAACTTTGATTTAAATTTAATCTAGTGTAGATGTTTACTGATGATTGAAAAAGAGAACTGTTACAGCTTGCATCACATTCGCATAGCGTGTATTGATGTTTCTTCAACTTCTGGCACTTTTAGCACTGTGGAAAGTAACTAAAGTGTCGTGAAAACATTTTTCACACTTCGAGGTGAAAAATGTTTTCACGACACTTTATGTCACTTTATGTTACATAAGAATTATGTAGAGAAAATTAAACTAATGGAATGTATATATATATATATATATATATATATATATATATATATATATATATATATATATATATATATTTTTTTTTTTTTTTTTTTTTTTACATTTGTCTCACTAAGGTTAATTTCATAGCCCAAATACACACAATATTTTTTTTTTTTTTGAACACAGTTGAACATTTTCACATCATTACAGCTTAATTGGAAATGCTGTAAATAAGTACACTAACTTATAAAAATAAAATAAAAAAATAATAATAATAATAATAATAAATATTCAAATGGATATTCTATTTTACTTGTAGTTTTAAACATGTAATAATTTGTATTTGTACATTGTATTTTTAAAATGTTTTTGCATAGTTTAATATTGAATGGTCTAGGCTAAAATAGTAAAATATATACCTAAAAGACATTTGAAAAGTACCAACAATAAATGATGAAGGCCTGGTAAAAAGTTACCAATTCAGTTTTAATGAGATATTCATATAACACACACACACACACACACACACACACACACACACACAAAAAAACTGTTTTAACGAAAGTTGATGAAACATTTGTTAATGTCTGGTACATTTCCTACTGTAAAATAAATAAATAATGTCCTACTAGCCTGGCCAAGCTGGTTAGGCCAGTCTGTTTGCTGGTTTTAGAGTGGTTTGGGGCACTTGTCAGGTGGTCAGACTAGGAGACCAGCCGGCCGATGAGCTAAACCACTTTAAACCAGCTAAGAATTTTTTTTTTTATTTATTTTATTTTTTTTTAGCATGGATTTATTGGATTTTCTTTTCTTCCTCACTGTTTCTTTCCAAATTATCATGTAACATGATAACTGAGCCTCTGATAAGACAGTAATGGGGTGTAGAGGAAACAAAAAATAAAAATAAACATGCCTGATTATTACGCGTTCCCACAGGACTGGTGTGTTTGGTGTAATGTGTGTGTGAGAGCGATGCTCGTATTTACATGTGTCACACATTCCCACATTCCCTCTGTCAGGAGAATTGTCAGCCACATTGCTGTGGCACTTGCCGTGAAATGTACGGCAACAAGTGCTGATGACTGACTATCACACCCGCGTTCATGCTAACGTGCTTTACAGCTATTCGCCGGCTGATCACAGACATAGCAACAAAAAACATGCCCTGAAACAGCCTTACGCAAATGCTCATCGTATTTTTGCAATGGTTTTGTGTGTCCTTACACAGAGAAATTCTGAAATATTACATTGCAGGCTAAAGGTTGAGGGAAAGCTTGCTTTTTCTATGATAGCGCTGCGAGGTTAGCACTGCAGAATGCATATGGTTGCATAACTACACTGATTTATTGCGGCTAATGCTGAAGTTCAAGTCAATTGTAAACGTACACAGTGTTTATGTAGGAGTAGGATTAGAACCATGACCATATATTGCTCAAACAAGATGCACATCTGAGCGCTTTTGGAGAGCTTGAAGGAAAACATCAACAAAAGAGAGAGAGAGGGAATTCAGAATTTGATCCTTTTCTCTCTGAGTCTTCTCCCTCAAAGGTACGTGGAAATATCAAGTTACTATCCGCTCTCTCAGACTTACTTGAAACATAAAAAGGAGAACACATGTTTTTTTTTCTGAAGACTTACACAGTGTTTCATATCTTTTGTGTTCTCCCTATTGAGGGAAAATGGTAGTAAATAACCTTGCCATGTATCTATTAAAATCCAGATTTACAACTGTTAAGTATCGGCTAACATGTTAACCAGGTGTGTGTGTGTTATTGTATGAAATCTGAGCTGGTTTTAAATCACTGTTCCCGGTCCAAGAGTTGAGAAGTTAAATTCCCAGATTACATTTGTCTCTTCTATCAGCACCAGGCAAGCTGAAGGACATTATATGTACAGTAGTTATATTTTTATGAGTTCAGAGAATAACGTCTATCTCACCCTATGCCTAACTTTTTTCTGTTTCCAGTCATTTTTGTTCCTGTAACGAAATAGTTCACCCAAAAAATTTTGAATTCAAAACATTATTCACCAACCCTCTGTATGATTTTCTGGCTGCTGTGGAACAAAAAAGGTAAAATCTCCAAAATGGCAAAAAAGCTGCCTAAAAGTATCATAAAAGTCCATAAACGTGTGCGCTATATTCTAAATCTTCTTAAACCATACAATAGCGATTTTCTGAAGATCAGACCAAATTTAAGATATTATTCAATAAACTTGTCCTCTAATCAGCTGTTAACAGCTTCAACTGGATTATTAAATATGTGAGTTTAATTATTTAGACCATTTTTGTGAACCAAATGAATTGATTCATCGAAAAGATTTCAATAAAAAGAGCGATTTGTTCATGAATCAGACATTGCTCCTTTTCTTATGAACACGCCAGAGAAAGGGGCGAATGTCAAGATTTTCACTGAATACTGACTTACTGGTTAAAGTCAAGAAGATTTGGAATAAGTCAAATGGACCAATTTTTTATACTTATAGGTTTTTTTTAGGTCTCTCATTATATGGAAAGATTGGGCAGGATATTCTTTCAAAAAATCTACAATTTTAATCCACACAAGAAAGTCATACAGGTTTGTACATGAAAGACATTCCATGACATGAAGGTGAGTAAAGTAAATAGACAGAGAACTATAACTTTAAGACCACTTCCATACTAATACGTTTTCATTTGAAGACTCAGTTTTTAGTTGTCTAATGTCATAATTTTTCAAAGTATGCTGTAATGGAAAGCGTTTTCAAAACACTTCATTTTTGGTGGATGAAAATGCCATTCTAGTGTGGGTGAGAGGTGTAAACATAGCAAAATTAATGCATTTTCAAACAAAAATGTGTTCTTGTGGATGTGGCCTAAGAGTCCAGAATACCTCATCTCATGATATGCTTTCCTTTCATGAATTTTTCCATTTCCACTCTTAAACTTATTTTTGTTGTTCTTCCTCTCCCATCCCTGCTTTGTGGATTCCCACTGACTGTAGGCATTCACTCTCTTTGGCTTCATCTGAAGGAGGATACATCCTGTGTTTCTGGCACAATCTGCCATGGATCCTGGCGATGGTGGTGGCCATTGACAGCTGAGTGTTGTCAGGGGATATTAAAGTCCGACAGCATGCCCATTTCCCTTATCACTACACAAGCTATCCTATGATCAGTTTCATGCATCTTCACTCTGCTGTCTGCCAGCATGTGTCCATTGTGTTTAATAGTTCAGTGACAACAAATGTATGTTGCTAAGCTCCAGAAAGTAAACTTCACCAAACTGCAGCTTGCCAGCTACCCTTCTACAATGTCCACAGAGGTTATATGGAATTTACTTGTTTTGAGTCTTCCGTAATTGCTTCCAGATTTTGGTCTTCCCCGAAAATATTACTGAGTGAAGCCACATTTTCTCACGATGCAGGCAGCCAAGAATATCTCCAGCCTCAGTGGTTATTCACTGTTGCTTGTCAAACATCCTCAGACTGACCATAGTCATTTGTTTTCATGTTAACCATGCCTGAGAGAGTAGAGTGGGATTAAAGTTTGTGGCGGAGGGAAGCAGTGTTCTGTTATTCCCACATTTGGACATGCATAGTCATGGGATGACAATAAACTCAACATTTGACACTGTACATTTATCATACAGTGCTTAAACTGGAATATCAACATTAACTATCATCCATCCATCCCATCCCATTCCATTCCATTCCATCCCATCCCACTTTTGGGTACAGCTGCCCAAATACGGGACTCTTGAGCATTTTAATCACCTCAGTATAAGATGTTTCACCATCCAACCATGAGCTTGTTGAGCCTAAAATACTGGACAACAGGCCTGACAGTATGCAACCTTACGTTAAGGTCTGTTAGACCTTCAAACCTCAAGTTTATAATATATATATATATATATATATATATATATATATATATATATATATATATATATATATATATATATATATATTACTTTCAGGCCTGTCTTTGTGAAGCCAACATCTAAGTTTGTTATGACAAACTTTAGCTAACTAGTCATTGTTTTCATTTCTCTGCCATTGAGATGCATGCCTTAGAATTCAGCCAAAAGACGGTATCTTAGAAGGCAGCATAATTCTATAAAAGTAAAAAAATAAAAGTATTTGCATCTGACCTATAATGACTTAAGATGCTACCTACCTTCGTAGGCAGCTCACTAGGTTTTGGAACAGAGTCTAACTCTTTATTAATTTCACCAACAGTTGCAAAATAGCATGTACTTACACTCATTTTACAATAGTGTCTCTGTGTCAGTTCCTATGCAGCTAATGCAACAATATTAGCGCTACCCTTTGACCTTGTAGTTGCTATATGAATATGTATGTACGCTGATGTCTTACGATGCAGTTCCCAAGGAGGACAGAACAGTGACCCCACTTCTGCAGTAGCTGGGTTTCATCAGGAGAGCTAGTTATTTTCTCTCGTATGTCTCATTACGCAGATGTGAAACTCTGAGTAGGGTTATAAAAACCCTGGCACATCTACAGAACTGTAGGCAAACATTAATTCATAAAACATGGCCAGCCGCTTATAACACACAGCAGAGTTGAGACACATCAGCTTTAATAATGTGCCACTGCTATGGGTTTTATAAATGAACTGGATGCTTCGTCCCTTGGTAAGACAGAGCAAACCAACTCTACTGGATTAAGCTGTAATTAATCTATCATCTCCCCTACTCCTCATTCTTTTTAATACACATGAGCACTTTCCCTCTAAGCTCCTTGGTATGGTTAATTATGTATGTTTATAGATCAACACATCTCTTGCTTGGAACCTCGGATAATGATGTTTATTCTTTATTGGCTGACCAAGACCCCTGATGATCGTGAACCGGGAAAGTTCACAATGAGTGAGTGACATGCCATTGTCATTGAGTCATCCAGGGGTTTCTGGCCATCTGCTCTCTCTGATTGGTGGATGCCCAACCTGTCTTGGCCCTGATTGGCCATGGGTGGTCTGGTGTCCCTCATTTAAATGCAAATGTCTCCACATTGTCTGATCAGATAACGGTCTAGTCTGGAGACGCCCAGAGCTGCCAATCTCGCAGATTGGATTAGTTGGCTTCTTCGTGCATGTTCTGGTTGGTTAGCGTGCCCTCCAGGGGCCCAGGACGGCTGCGGAGCCTCCACAGAGCAACACTTCTGTCTCCGTCATGCCCCCATCCCTCAACCACTGTCAGCCCATCCTTGCCCCTTTCTTCTTGCACCGTTATACCCCCTCTTGTTATGAGCCTAATACCAGCAGGCAGTGTATTAATATGTAAGAGATCAAGAGATTATTGATTAGAATCACTTGCTTAATATCCCCTTGTCTGTCATTCAGTATGCTGAGGGTTCTTTCATGATTTTAGTTTTACCTCTTTTGGTGTCATTCTATTTAAATATTCATGTCCTAGCCTGCTTTGTGCCCCTACCACTGAATATCTAATTAAACTGTCAAAAGAAATACAATTTGCCCTTAAGGGTTATTATGAGAGGGGTCAGCTACCACTGATCAGACCTGGTTGGGCCGAGGGGGTAATTACCTATATGCAAGTAGTGTTTACCTTGTTCCCGTCTCTGTGGCCCAGCATAGGGGAGTCCAAATGAGCCTCAGCTAGCACTCGACTGCCTTTGAAGCCTTGTCATGCCACTCCAAATTATTCTGATCTAGAAGAAAGACTGAAAGGTTGGGAGTCTATAACAACATAATCAGCAATTATGCCCGGGAAATGGGAAGAAGCAGGATTTTATCTCATTAAAAAGCACCGAGATCCTTTTTTGCCCCTCGTCAATGCTTCCCTCTTTCCCTGTAACTTGCTCTATCTTTTGAATTCAAATGATTCTCCTTTAAAGGTGAGGAGAGGAATCTGGAAATGTAATTCAGGAGACGAGAGCGCTAGCCAATTAGCAGAGTTCACTCGCAAAAATATGAATGACATTTGCTCTAGCAGAGGCCTAATGGAGAGAGGCATTAGCGTTAGCGTGTCTCTGTCACTTTATTTCGCATCATTATTGTTGCCTTAGTTCTTCTGTCAAATTACTGCTGCTAATTTCTGTTCATATTTTATAAGGCCTGTTAGCAAGTGTCTTTAATGAGCTCCAAAAACTGACCCAGTGCGGCGAAACTTAAACGGGAACCGCCCATCAAGGCGAATGATCAGAGAGAAAGTTAAACACTAGCGTTCTTCGACGATTTACTGTATCTCTTGCACGCATAAAGAGCACGGCTTTTTAATTCGCCTTTTTATGTGACTTGTTAATGTGGTCTTTTAGGGCACTCTTAATACCTTCAAAATTTGTAGAATATCACGATAAATCAAGGCCTTGCCCATCTCATGATAGTTTATCACACTCATTATTTTTTTATTCTCTCACCACATTATGGCACCTAGTTAAAGTTCTCTCTCCGTGACCTTTCAAAAGTTAGTTCTCGGAAAAGTTGATCATTGCGTCAAACTGCAAGAGGATTGGTAACAGGGACTAAAGTGTTCCATTTTCTACTGTGAAGTGCTTTAGCCAAAATCAGTTATAAAACTCCTGCTATATTACTGTATCAGAAGGAAGGAAAAATGTGAGTAATTTGATCTACAGAGTAGCTTTGGATCTGGAGGTAATTTAAAAGTATGTAAAAGCATAGTCACTTCATTGTGTGGCTTTGAGCGGTGACACTGTATCATTTAACAGGTTTTCTATAAAGCAGTGCAGGTGTAGTTTATAGAACTTTGGCCACACGTGGAATAATTGTGTGGGGTGACATTTCTCTTTACTGCTAAACTGTTAAAGCAGCACTGCAAGAATGGGTATTGCCGTACAGGAAACAGAAATTGTGGCTTATAGGGTAAAACCTCCATTTGTATTTCATGAAGGAAATACAAATGCTTGCAAAGCAGTGTTTAAGTGTAGTGTTTTATTTAAGCAAGCTTAGGTTGTAAGCTTTGGTATAACTTTAAATTTAAAAACATAAATAAATAAATAAATAATGAACAGATAGCACATGTTAAGCTGAAAGTAGAATACAGTCTGAAGAATTAGATTTTTATATTGTTTAAAGAAACTTGCCCACGCAAAACTCACTGCCACGATGCTTAGGTGTTCTGGTTGGTTGCCAGGGCATTGCTAAATGGATGCCAAGGTGTTTTATGTGGTTGCTAGGGTGTTCTAGGTGGTTGCCAGCCATTGCTACTGTGGTTTCTAAGGTGTGCTTTCAAAAGTAAAAGCAAACTTATCCTCAACAAGCCACATCATTTTAGGTATCATTCATATAGCAAATTCAGTGTGGGATGAGTTTAGCTCTGTAGTTTAATACTTTAAGTTTAAGATTATCATGAGCAATAGTAATACTGGTGATTGCCTCAGCACAACCTGAACACACATGAAGTTCTGCTGATTAGAGATGAACTGAACGATACATGGTTAATGTACTGTACATAGAACTTAATTAATAGAGCAGAGCAAATAAAACATTGATAAATGAGATTACCAAAATGGCATGCTGTTATTTTGATGCACTCTACATAAAATGGGAAATTCAGTGAGTATTAAAGAATTATTCGCAGATACAAAAAAAAAAAAAAAAAAAAAAAAAAGCATTGCTGAGATTTTAACTCCAGAAGTGGAGCTTTTCAAATTTCCCGACATCATAATGGGGTTATGTCACAGAATATTAACATGACTAATGACAACGTTTAAGCCCACTTGACATAATTTATATTTTCCTGGAACGTTATTCATATGCCTCTTTGGATTTCTGAAGAATGGAATTAAGACGGGGAAAAACACAACATTTATGTGTCATTATAGATTCTAGTTCCATCACTGACATAAAGAGCAAAAACAACATTTGATTGCTGGTGTGCTTAACAGAACTAATGGCCCCCAGAACGCCCTATTTAGAAGTGCTTAATTTGGCATAAAGGAACTTAAAAGTGTTTTTTTTTTTTTTTTTTTTTTTTTTTTCGTGTGACATGAATTAAAGCCAAACAATAGCGGGAAACAGCTCTGCACCTCTCATGCCTCACGTTTCATGATAAATGAACATCTTATTGTTACCAAACAACATTCATCTTGACTCAAGCAGGGTGAGAAATCTTTAAATAGATGGTAAACTGAAGTGGGATAGGAAGGAGGGATGAAAGGCTGCCTCAAAGGGTTGTCATGCACTTTTTTAGATAGACAGACAGACAGACAGACAGGCAGGCAGGTAGGCAGGCAGGCAGGTAGAGAGATAGGTAGGTAGGTAGGTAGGTAGGTAGGTAGGTAGGTAGACAGATAGATAGATAGATAGATAGATAGATAGATAGATAGATAGATAGATAGATAGATAGATAGATAGATAGATAGGTAGCATTTAAAACCCACTTAGCTTGATCTGAGTGGGCACATGCCCCTTAGTTTGAATAGAGCATGATGCGTCTGCTGACTCGGAAACAATGATTTTCTCTCACTTCCAAAGTCCCGATTGGCCCACCAGTTCCTCGTAAGCTCAGCTCAGCTCAGAAGTTTATTGGGACTTGCCACTATAGTGTCATCTCATGAGAGGGCCGATGACATTTACTGGCTCCCGTTGAGGTTATTTACAGGGGATTTGGTGACAGTGAAACATGCCTTTGCCATCCCTCTTTGAGCACGATCCAACATGTTTTAAGAGATGGGTGAGGCAAGAAGTGCATGTGCCACTTGAGACCACAAAGGCAGACAGAAAAGTGAGACTAATGACCGTGGGCTCTGAACTCAATAAAATCCCTATTTTTGACCCATACAAAAGGTTTGCTATGAAATGTACTGTTGACTTGTGGTAACATTTTTTCTATGCATGTTTTATGCTTGCTATGTGAAACATTATTTACTTAATCAGTATATTGTGTCTGATCTCATGGAAATTACTTGACTGTGGTGAATTTTTTTGCAAAATGATCTCACATGGTTTCTCACATGTATTGCAGCAGTTCTGGGGTGAAATGTCCACTGAGTGGCGCTAAAAGTGAGTTACACTTTCTCCCAAACAGATCAGGTTTTAAAGGTTAATGCTGTATAGAGTCTTAAATCAACAAAACCTACCTCCCTACACTAAAACCTAAACCTAACCGATAGTGTCATAAAAACCAAATGTGAGATGAAAAATTTAATTGCTGAAGCAACCACGTTAAGACTTCAGGACTTGTACCTCAGTAGTTTGCATCGTGAGTGCAATGCTCTATCGGTTGAGATACCGTGCAATTTGATCGCACTCAAACAAGCTTGTAAATTTAGTCGATGTAATGCAAACGTTAAAATGTATCGCCATTAAAAAGTGTTTTGATGTCATAAGATAGCATTGTGTGAGGAGCAGGGTGAAAAGTAAGTGTTTATAAACTTTTAACCTGCAGTTTTACTCGTGATTTTGTGAAAGTGAATTCAAGTCATAGTTGTAGCACCTCTAGCATTCATTTCACTAGGAATGTGCCGCGATACGTACAATCGAGCCACTTAAAAAAACTTTTCGCAAAAATGTTGGTATAGCAACGTGATTCTATTAGGCCATTGGATTCCATTAGATTCTGTTCCATGAATATTTTGATTTTGATTTCTAATAAAAAAATCTACACATCATTAAAATAAGATAATTTTTCCTGAGATGCAATATTGTGTAAGATAACAAGACAAGTTTGTTTATATATTTATTTTTACCCTGATGGCATTTTGTTTTTTTCTTAGTTTTAACATGATTCTAAGTTAATGACATTTGTGCTTAAAACAAGACAAAAATTGCTAATGGGGTGAGAAAAATAACTTTAATTCAAGATATAGTCTCAATATCTTACAGAACTTTGCTATTTAAGTAAATGTATATATTTTTTTTTAAGAGTGTGTAGGCATGTTTTTTTATTTTTTTTTTTGTGTTTTTTGTTTTTTGTTTTTTTGGAAAAAAAGACAAAATTAATACTGTTAAGTACCATAAATGCGGTTGGATGTGTTTTAAACTGCAAACCCATGAAATTCTTTAATGGATCCTTGTTATTCCCGAAAGATTATTCATGTTTATCACATCACTTTGTTTGTTTATTCTTCTTTAATGTGTGGGTGGGGCTGCAAATATTGAATTTTATGTGAAACGATGCTTTGGTAACCATCCAAAAGCACTCCATTCCATCTGTGAAAAACAATTTTCATCACATTACGAAGCCTCATGTCATGGATCATTTTCTGACACCTCAAAATAAGACTTCAAACAAGCCTGCAAGGCGTTTCCTGTCTGTTCTCCCCTTGTCGGGTTCACATTTCCTCATTGGTGGGTTTCAGTCTGTCAGCCCATTATACATGGTAGCGCTGGAAAAAATAGGATTACGTGTGGAGATTGTGAGCTTTATTCCAATACCAATTTTATCTGGCTGCCTGATAAACTGCTGTAGCCCGGAGAGAAAATGGAGCTAATGGGAGGTGGAAAAAAGAGAGAATTTGGACACGAGGAGTCACTTGGCTGTGGCTCGAAAGGTCATGGGTTTAGTGCTCTGTGCTAATGCAAACAAAACCTCATTTCAGAGACTGGGCCGTTTGGCTCCAGGGCTGTGAACTATGCTGTGGATTGCTGTCCTAGTTTTGTGTGCAGTTAAAAGTATAGACTTTTGTAAGTCTTTGGCAATATGTCAAACTTGTGTTATAGGGTAGACATATATGTCAGATGATGTACTGAGTTAAAACTACCATCCAAGTTTTTTACTGGTAATAATCAAATGCTATCTCATGCAAACCATTTGGCCTAAATTATATTATGAATCAATTTCATTTTGTTGGGCAACTTTGTTAAAAGGGTGTCACAGAGTGAACTGATCAGCCACAAAATTAAAACTACTGACAGGTGAAGTGAATAACACTTATTATCTCATTACAATGGCACCTGTCAAGGGGTGGGATATATTAGGCAGTGAGTGAACAGTCAGTTCTTGAATTTCATGTGTTGGAAGCAGGAAAAATGGGCAAGCGTAAGGATCTGAGCGACTTTGACAAGGGCCAAATTGTGATGGCTAGATGACTGGGTCAGAGCATCTCCAAAATGGCAGGTCTTGTGGGGTGTTCCTGGTATGCAGTGGTTAGTACCTACTAAAACTGGTCCAAGGAAGGACAACCGTTGAACCGGCGACATGGGCACCCAAGGCTCATTGATGTGCGTGGGGAGCGAAGGCTAGCTAATCTGGTCCGATCCCACAGAAGAGCTACTGTAGCACAAATTGCTGAAAAACTTAAAGCTGACCATGATAGAAAGGTGTCAGAACACACAGTGCATGACAGTGTGCTGCGTATGGGGCTGCATAGCCGCAGACCGGTCAGAGTGCCCATGCTGACCCCTGTCCACCGTCGAAATCATCTACAATGGGCACGTTAGCATCAGAACTGGACCATGGAGCAATGGAAGAAGGTAGCCTGGTCTGATGAATCACGTTTTCTTTTAGATCATGTGGACGGCCGGGTGCGTGTGTGTCGTTTACCTGGGGAAGAGATGGCAGCAGGATGCACCATGGGAAGAAGATAGGCTGGTGGAGGCAGTGTGATGCTCTGGACAATGATCTGCTGGGAAACCTTGGATCCTGGCATTCATGTGGATGTTACTTTGACACGTGCCAACTACCTAAAGATTGTTGCAGACCACGTACACCCCTTCATGGCAATGGTATTCACTGATGGGAGTGGCCTCTTTCAGCAGGATAATCTGTCCTGCCACACTGCAAAAATTGTTCAGGAATGGTTTGAGGGGCATGACAAAGAGTTCAAGGTGATGACTTGGCCTCCAAATTCCCCAGATCTCAATCCGATTGAACATCTATGGAATGTGCTGGAACAACAAGTCCTATCAGTTGAAGCCCCACCTTGCAACTTACAGGACTTAAAGGATCTTCTGCTAATGTCTTGGTGCCAGATACCACAGGACACCTTCAGAGGTCTTGTGGAGTCCATGCCTCGACGGGTCAGAGGGGGACCTACATGATATTAGGCAGGTGGTTTTAATGGTGTGTGTGTGTGTGTGTGTGTGTGTGTGTGTGTATGTGTGTGTGTGTGTGTATATATATATATATATATATATATATATATATAATATATGTGTGTGTATCAACATGGGCCGCATTTTATTTTGGAATTTGTCTTACTTGGCTTTCATCAAATGTGGAATTCATATTAGGTTTAATTTTGTGTAAATATCAAAATTAAGTGAAAAGGGGAGCTTAACTTCTAAATTTGGCCATTTATTAAGAATTACTCCAGGTGTTTCTTCTTTATATATATATTAGCCTATTGAATAAATCATAAGAGCTTTATTAATTTAATTTAGTTAAAGATTATATAATTTGATGGAATTTGTTGTGAAATTAAAATCTTAAAAACAAGCTAAGCATTTTATGTATTTATTTATTTATTTAAATGTACAATGTTTAAAACAAAATGTGTTTTGTTGGTAATATTGTTTTAATTGGTAGCAAAGTCTTTCTAGCAAGTCAGTCCACTGTCAGCCATCATTGGAATGCTCTCGGGAGGCTATTTCCAGTCATGACAGTGCAGCTCCTATCCACCGCCCGTCTCTGCTAAATAGTCTCTGTTGGTAATCAAATTATATTTTGTATACTTTTTTTGTCTTCAATATCACTTTTTTAGTCTTTCATAATATCCCTTTATAATGACATCATCCTACAAGAAGTGACATCATTTGGAGGTAAAACAACCGCACACACATCAGTATTCATTCTAAATGATTATGACAATGACATATGAAATGACATTTCATCTTGTTTTATGTAATCAGTATGCTAAAATAAATATTTCAAAAAGTGGTATAAATAAATAAATAAAAACTTCAAGTTCACTCTAACTCTCAGTCCATCCTTGAACAAGGCTAACTTTCGCTCTTTATTCCCATGCTGTTTATTTTCTTAAAACTAAATTTAGTAGTCAAGTTAAATTGCCTTGAGCATGACCAGAGTGTATTTCTGAAAGTCTGGTAAACACTTTAAAAAAAAAAAATAAAAAAAAATGACAACACAAACATATTCTCTTTTTAAAATGTCAAAGGGTACTAGATAACAGGAATGACCCGTATGCATAGATGTATATAGTTTTGTACCTCTTCCTAATAAGCAGATGTGTTGCATCAGTGAACGTGTATGAGAGAGAGAGAGAGAGAGACGGACAGATACAGGGTTGTAAGAATCTAGGCCATTCATTAATGGTGGAGTCACCAGTAGGCCCTGGCTTCAGTCTGCCGCCGATTCAGACATTAAAAAGAATTTCAGATATACTTGATTTCTTTGAGGGTGCACTTCCTTTGAGATGGTGCTCCTTTTGAGCATATCCAAAGTGTTTTTCTAGTACACGGACCACTCCACAATAATTTAAGCCACAGTACACAGATATGTGTAGTGACCAGAATAAGCCGTTTGTAAGTGGACTAGAGACCTTTTTTTTTTTTTTTAAAACTCATTCAGATGCATGAAACAATGTCAGTCCATGGCAGTTAAACATAGCACAGCAAAATCTGAACCAAATATTTTATTTGATGATTGTTTTAAAGCAATGCTGCTGACTGACAGCAAAATTACATCAAAGGTTTAAAGGTGAAGTGTGTAATTTCTGTCACCAAACGGAATAGCAAAAGAGAAATGATCATTTATATTTTTTTGCATTATATTTTCAAACACTTCCCCCCATCTGCCATTGGACATATGAACAGACAGTCCCACCCCAAAGTCAATTCATTGGATGAACCAATGTTGCAGTTTTGTGCTTGCCAGAATACTCAAAGCCAGTAGAGCAATGCTTTAAATCAGTGGCGTAGCCAGAAATAAGGCTTTGGGTGTGCCAGGGGAAAACTTGGTGTGCAAGCATATCAATTTCTTTTCAGTTCTAAATTCTTTTTTGCCATGTGTTACGTTATAATGACTTAACTAAACAAATGGATGGTAATTCTATCAATGGAGTAAGTAAGCCTGTTAATGCATATAAATAATAGGATCTATCTATCTATCTATCTATCTATCTATCTATATATGTACTGTACATATCCTTTAGTGACACTATCATGCATGTATCAGGCAAATGTGACTCGCTCCAGTTAAATATCTGCCTCTTCCTCCACGGCATGCACCGCTAACTGCACCATATTGTGGAGAGCCAGGCAGCTCATCATGGACGTAACTTTGATTGACAGTAAGTGTGCATATGTGTCCAATCTGCTCATCAGGATACGTGCTATCGTCATGATCTTTATTTATGTGTTCTGCTGCCGGCGGAGTGCGAGCTAACTGCCCATTCCACACTAAATTAATTAGTTTGGCAGCCAGCCTGTGATGGAAAATTGGATCCAATATGGTATTTCCAGGGTGTTGCAATGTGGCATTCACTGGAGACAGACGTTGGATATTTGGGTCACGCAGATTACATGTGACAGTGATTTTCATATCAAACTCAATAAAACTGAAATAAATAAAAGAAGAAAAGCACACAATTATTATTTATTTTTTTTATTTTATTTTATTTTTATTTTATTTTTTTGCAGACATGTTGAATACAGTGTCAAATCTATTTTGATTACAAAGTAATTAGTTACTGTAAACAAATTACTTTTTAAATCAAAAAGTAGTGTAATATGTTACATTTAATTTTTTGTAATCAGATTACAATTACTGACTTTCATTTACGGTATTTTTTTAAGTACATTTAAGTACTGGGGTTACTCATGTTTTCAAATTATAATATTTATGTGGAATACATTTCAAATCTGAATTCATATGTTCATGTCTGTTTGCGTTTATGTGACAGCTGAAGGGTTCGCAACAACAATCTCAAGGAGGAAATAATACCCTATATACATATTATGTTTCAACAACAAAAAAAAAAAAAAAAAAAAAAAAAAAAAACAAAAAAAATCTGTGAAGTGCTTTTCAGACATAAAAGAAAAGTAAGTAATGCGGTAATTGAATGACTTTTTTAAATAAAGGAATGTTCCGAGTTCAATACAAGTTAAGCTCAGTCAACAGCATGTGTGGCATAGTGTTGATTACCACAAAAAAAAAAAAAAAAAAAAATATATATATATATATATATATATATATATATATATATATATATATATATATATATATATAAATTATTCGTTCTTCCTTTTATTTAAAAAAAAAAAAAAATCGAGGTTACAGTGAGGCACTTACAATGAATGTATTTTATTTTTATTTATTTATTTTTTACAAAGAAATTGAAAGGCCAATTTTTGGAGGGTTTAAAGGTGTCACATATTCCCTGTTGTTTGTTTTGACTTTTATGTTGAAATTCTGGTTTATTTCCCTGTTCCTGTTTCCTATTAGTTTTGTAGTCCTTTGTAGTTTCTTTTCATGATTGGTTTTCCCCTGATTGTTTCCCCAGGTGTTCCTCCACTTGTGTATTTAAGCCCTTGTTTTCCCCTGTTTTTTTTTTTTTTTTTTTTGTTTTGTTTTTTTGTCAGTCTTCATCTGTATTATGCTGTGCTTTGTTCCCTGTGTTTTGTTTCATTATGTTCTGAGTTACCTGGTTTACTTTTATTTTATTAAAAAGGCTGCATTTAGATCCTTATTCCTCTCCTGTCTCATCACAAGAGTCAGAAATGTGAAGCTTATCATTTTATAAAAGCACTTGCATTAATTCTTCCGTTAAAACAGAATTTTTCAAACTTTTCAGTTAAAAAAAAAATCATGTATTATTTGAGCTGTTAAATTGTCAATTTTACAGTAGTTTTAGGGTTTGTTGACTACATCATCATGGCAACGGAGTTGTAAAATTGGCTATAACTTCACACAGAAAAGCTTAGAAAGTGATTTTATCACACTAACATCATGTTTACACACATGGCCTATCCTTTGTGAATATTTTAACGTTCAAAAATTGGCCCCCATTTACTTCCATTTAACCTTGATTTCTGCTTTTTTTTAAGAAAAGGAGGAAAGAGTTAAAATGTATTTTTGTAGTAATCAACATTATGCCACAAATGCTGTCGACAGTAAATTGTACTGAACCCGGAACATTTCTTTAAGTAATCATCAATTTGTATTGGATTACATAGCCATGTATTTAAATTGCAGTTACCCTTGTAGTGGATTATATGGGTAGTTCACATATAGTGTTATTTACTTGTTTTTGTCAATATCAAGATTTTAGGTTAACATGTATTTGATTGTATTAGATCATGCAAATGTAGTATATATTATCACATATGAAGTTTTTCACCATTTTAAATCACTTTCTTGCTTCACTAGTTCATTTTAATGATCCTGCAGTGTGACAAATACATTTTTAAAAGTACAAATGTTTCATGGAGTCAAGTAATTTGATTTCACAGAAGCTGCATGTACTATAATTGTATATAAAAAAGAGCAAAAAATGCTGTTTAAAATAGTTTTAGGTAGAATATACCATGACTACATTCCAGAAGTATTGCATGTAAACTACTGATTTGTTAATAATCATAATGTTTCAATGTTGAAAATGTAATTAATGAATAGAGATCATTTAATGACGCCTTGTATAAACAATCACATTGTAACCTTGGAAGCAAGCACCTGGCAGCGTTTCAAACGTGTGTTCCTCTTGAAAGGTTTTATCCAAATAAATAAATAAATAAAGGCAACATCCTGGGAGAAAAAAAAAAGGAGAAAGAGATAGAGAGGGGGGGGGGGGGGGGGGAGTATGGAAGAGCTTCTATCCCGTATTGTTGTGAGTAAAATAAATCCTTTCCTAGTGCATGCTCCTTTAATAACGTGTCAGCTAATTAATAACTTCAACACAATTATAAATTAACTTTGGATCAGGACTCCGGCTTTGCATATGATTTCCTATAATCGCTAAAGCTACTGCGAAAACATGTCTCATATCAAGCGTAACTTTCTTATTTAACACAGGCAGGCAGGGTTCTCATCGGGTTTAAATGCACTGCAAATTATCTCTGCTGGGACTTGGTGCCAAACCCAAAATTACAGCAGTATTTTATTTTATTTTATTTTATTTTATTTTATTTTATTTTATTTTATTTTATTTTTATTCTTAATCGTCATTTATTTATGTATTTATTTTATTTTATTTTTTGAGTGAGATTTGATGGAATTAATCTTAATATTTTAATATTATTACAGCAGTTCAAAATGACAGTAAGAGGGAGCTGTCACTATTTTTTTTTTTTTTTTTTCTCTCTTGACTCCTTTGCTTCTAAAATCAGGTCTTTTTCCTCTGCGTGTAAGAAATGATCATAGGTGGTTCTGCATGCAGCTCTTTTCTGGAACCTTGGAGGTGAGACGCCGGATCCATAATCAAACTCCTCCGTAATTAAAGGTGTAGAGCAGACGAGAGCGGCATGACATATCGCCTGACTCCTCAAATTCCTCTGTGGCTTTTCAAAGGATACTCCTTTAATATGGAGATTATGCTTATGTACTTGTCTTCACTTGAAAGGCATTTTCCTAATTTACTTATTAATGACATGTAAATCTATTTATACTGAGGGTCTCAACTTTGAGGAAACATGCCCATCCTGCTCGCTGTACAATCCGTTGGTTTGAAAACACAGAGGAGTGAAGGCGTGGGTAGACAAGCCTGGCCTCCCATTCTTGTTCTGTTAAAAATTTATACAGTCCATGTTAAATTTATTAATATTGCTTGCTGTCATTTACTTTGCTGCACTCTAACTGAAATGTGACTTGACAGCAAGCACATTAATGATGTATGTCATTGTATTCAACAAAGATTAATGAAGCTCTGTAAAAGTAGCTGTATAGGAGAGAGAGAGAGAGAGAGAGAGAGAGAGAGAGAGAGAGAGAGAGAGAGAGAGAGAGAGAGAGTCAGAATTTTAATTCACTGACTTATACAAGGCCTAGTGTGGCACACTTTAAAGGTGCACTCAGTAACTTTTGTCTTTGTGTCATCTTGGACAGTGACACCTAGTGGTGTGGATGCAGCATCATTGAAAAAAATAGTTTTCAGTTTCAGATGGCATTGTAGAAATTTAGTATTCACAGTCAGTCATGATTACTTTAATCAGTTAGTGAAAGTGTGAAATAACAGGATGGTTACTGAGATTAAGCGAGTAGTATTCTGCTGGTGATGTGATCATAACATGGCAGCCCCCATGTGCGGACTCTCTCCATGTAGAATAAATCAGCATTTATAAGATTACTGATATGAATGGAGTCTTCATTTTAATGTGAGTGGTCATGATTTTATACATATATTGCAAAATTACAATTCAAGTCTTTAGGAGGTAAACTTTTTTTATTGAGGAAAAAAATTACTGAGTGCACCTTTAACATTCTTGTGAGAAAGTTTTGGATATGGAGTTCTATTCGGTTTGTTCAACCGTAAAAAAAAAAAAAAAAAAAAAAAAAAAAAACACGTTAAAAAAGATAATAGCTCTGTCCCATTTCACATAGGCAGCTGCCTTCAAGCTACCAACATTGTACCAAATCGTAAGATATCTTACAACTTGGCTTGTATGAAAAGGTACAACTGTTATTCCCAAATATACTTACCAAACAACAAACATAA